>NW_025214736.1:0-50000 GCF_004010195.1 Chiloscyllium plagiosum | reverse complement strand
GTAAAAACAATTACTGCAGATGCTGGAAACCAGATTCTGGATTAGTGATGCTGGAAGAGCACAGTAGTTCAGGCAGCTTCCGAGGAGCAGTAAAATTGACGTTTCAGGCAAAAGCCCTTCATCAGGAATAAAGGCAAAGAGCCTGAAGGGTGGAGAGATAAGCTAGAGGAGGGTGTGGGTGGGGAGAAAGTAGCACAGAATACAATAGGTGAGTGGGGGAGGGGATGAAGGTGAAAGGTCAGGGAGGAGAGTGGAGTGGATAGGTGGAAAAGAAGATAGGCAAGTAGGACAAGTCAGGGGGACAGTGCAGAGCTGGAAGTTTGGAATTAGGGTGAGGTGGGGGAAGGGGAAATGAGGAAACTGTTGAAGTCCACATTGATGCCCTGGGGTTGAAGTGTTCCAAGGCGGAAGATGAGGCGTTCTTCCTCCAGGCGTCCAGTCTCCCCAATGTAGAGGAGACCGCATCGGGAGCAACGGATACAATAAATGATATTGGTGGATGTGCAGGTAAAACTTTGATGGATGTGGAAGGCTCCTTTAGGGCCTTGGAAGGAGGTGAGGGAGGAGGTGTGGGCGCAGGCTTTGCAATTCCTGCGGTAGCAGGGGAAGGTGCCAGGATGGGAGGGTGGGTTGTAGGGGGGTCGTGGATCTGACCAGGTAGTCACAGAGAGAACGGTCTTTGCGGAACACAGAAAGGGGTGGGGAGGGAAATATATCCCTGGTGGTGGGGTCTTTTTGGAGGTGGCGGAAATGTCGGTGAATGATTTGGTTTATGCGAAGGTTGGTAGGGTGGAAGGTGAGCACCAGGGGCGTTCTGTCCTTGTTACGGTTGGAGTGGTGGGGTATGAGGGGGGAGATGCGGGATGTGGACATGATGCATTGAAGGGCATCTTTAACCATGTGGGAACGGAAATTGCGGTCTCTAAAGAAGGAGGCCATCTGGTGTGTTCTGTGGTGGAACTGGTCCTCTTGGGAGCAGATACGGCGGAGGCGAGGGAATTGGGAATACGGGATGGCATTTTTGCAAGAGGTAGGGTGGGAAGAGGTGTAATCCACAGGTAGCTGTGGGAGTCGGTGGGTTTGTAAAAAATGTCAGTGTCAAGTCGGTCGTCATTAATGGAGATGGAGAGGTCCAGGAAGAGGAGGGATGTGTCAGAGATGGTCCAGGTAAATTTAAGGTGAGGGTGGAATGTGTTGGTGAAGTTGATGAATTGCTCAACCTCCTCACGGGAGCACGAGGTGGCGCCAATGCAGTCATCAATGTAGCGGAGGAAGAGGTGGGGTGTGGTGCCGGTGTAATGACTAAACATCAACTGCTCTATGGAGCCAACAAAGAGACAGGCATAGCTGAGGCCCATACGTGTGCCCATGGCTACCCCTTTGGTCTGGAGGAAGTGGGAGGATTCGAAGGAGAAATTGTTAAGGATAAGGACCAGTTCGGCCAAACGAATGAGAGTGTCAGTGGAAGGGTACTGTTGGGGACGTCGGGAGAGGAAAAAACGGAGGGCTTGGAGGCCCTGGTCATGGCGGATGGAGGTGTAGAGGGATTGGATATCCATGGTGAAGATGAGACGTTGGGGGCCGGGAAAACGGAAGTCTTGGAGGAGGTGGAGGGTATGGGTGGTGTCTTGAACGTATGTGGGGAGTTCCTGGATTAGGAGGGATAGGACAGTGTCTAGGTAGGTAGAATTGAGTTCAGTGGGGCAGGAGCATGCTGAGACAATGGGTCGGCCAGGATGGTCAGACTTGTGGATCCTGGGAAGGAGGTAGAACCGGGCAGTGCGGGGTTCCCAGACTATGAGGTTGGAAGCTGTGGGTGGGAGATCTCCTGAGGTGATGAGGTTCTGTATGGTCTGGGAGATGATGGTTTGGTGATGGGGAGTGGGGTCATGGTCGAGGGGGCAGTAGGAAGAGGTGTCCTCAAGTTGGCGTTTGGCTTCAGCGGTGTAGAGGTCAGTGCACCAGACTACCACTGCGCCCCCTTTATCTGTTGGCTTGATGGTGAAGTCGGGATTGGAGCAGAGGGATTGGAGGGCTGCGCGTTGAAGTCCACATTGATGCGCTGGGGTGAGGTGGGGGAAGGGAAATGAGGAAACTGTTGAAGTCCACATTGATGTCCTGGGGTTGAAGTGTTCTGAGGCGGAAGATGAGTAGTTCTTCCTCCAGGCGTCAGGTGGTGAGGGAGGACCTCCATGTCCTCGGCAGAGTGGGAGGGGGAGTTGAAATGTTGGGCCACAGGGCTGTTTTTATGCTAATCCGAAAATACCTGTCCCATTTGTAAAAGGGAATCTGATCTTTTGATCTGTAAATAGAAACAGAAATCGATACTTTGTTTCACTGTTTATTGGGCTTTCTACTGTACGTTGCTTAGTGTATATTTTTCTTTGATAAAGTATTGCTGATGGAAGTCCCCTTTTCTCCACGTCAATTGTGTTTCACTGCGTGACTTTATAGAATCGAAACCGAAACTGATCACTTTAAAACACGGAGAAGTGGGGAGCCAGCGTTCAGTTCCAGTATCCGCTATCGCATAGCTGTTCAACATGAGCTCCAGCGAGTGTGAGCAGGGGCGAGAGCAGCAGCAGTTGATGCTGATCGATTGTTTCCGCAACCGCTTGGTCGCGACCATCCAAGTGGAGCCAGTGCTGGACTTCATCACGTTCGTGGAAGAGGCCGATAAAGAGGAGATCCGGGCCATGAAACTGCAAAAAGGCAACCAGGCTGCTGTCAATCTGCTACTCACCAAGATCACCAGGCAGCCCCCTGCAGCGGGCTGGTTTGGAGAGTTTATCACTGCCCTGAGGGAAGGCGGTTGTTCTCACGCCGCTGAGTATGTGCGTCTCGATACAGATTACGGTATATCGCCATCACTGGAAGCCCAAAATGACCTGGAGGTGAAACTCATCGACATCTTGGCCCCAAGTTTAATCGACAAGCTGCTACCCTTTGACATTTCTGTGTATTGCTTTACCAGTGGCATTTTGACCCAAGATGACGTGGAGAATGTAGGTCCTTTTTTTTATCACTTGTAGAACTGAATGCCTTTTTCGATATTGATGTCATAAGTCAAATTAGGCTTCTTTGAAGTAGATCAAGTGACGTCACAGTATTCAAATATTATTGAACTAATGGGTGTTACCAAGTCCAAATGGGAGGTGTCCCTAGGGACTTTAAATAATTGACAATGCGAGTTCACTTATTCCTGCGTATTACATTTAAGGCATAAAGATATGAGGCACAATTGTGAGGCTTGAGGTTGACATTAATGTATTAGATACAAGACGTATTATATGAAAAAAAAACAAAATGAGAAAAAAGGTGTTAGATTCAATTTGATTTGAATAATATGTAGTGGTACTTCATAGAAATTAAAACGTTACAATTTAATCTCAATGAAAGCATGCTGAAGGATGTACTAAAAGAAAGCAAATGGCAAGTTGGCCTTCATTGCAAGAGGGTTTGTGTACAGGAGCAATATTGTCTTCCTGTGACTGTCCACACTGGGAGTACTGTGTGCAGTTTTGATCTTCTGCCGTCTCCCCATAATCCTTGATACCATTAGTAATCAATAATTTATCTATCTCTGTCTTAAATACACTCAACGACTTGGTCTCCACAGCCTTTTGCTGCAAATAGTTTCACAGATGAACTATCCTCTGGCTAAAGAAATTCTCCCTTGTCAATTTTAAAGGGCCATCCCTTCATTTATATTTGTGCCCTGGGGAAAAATGGGGAAAAGTGTCATGGGTATAATTTATGATTACCTGAACTACAAGCAGGCAAATATAATTTGCTAGCTATATGCTTCTGTGCTTAAGTAAATATGGGTTACTGTTTATGCCTGCTCAGGTCAGTGGACCTTCATTAAATTCGTTCACATCATTAGAATATTGATATTATGCATTTTCACCCTTTCCAGCCTGAAAAGCAATTCAGTAAGATCATGGCTGATCCTCCAACTCAGTACTGTGTTTTGGCTTTCTCCCCATATCCTTTGATTTTAATCCAATGACCCTTATTTATATTTTTCTTGAAAGCCTCCAATATTTTAGCCTCAACAGTTTCCTGTGGCAGAGAGTTCCATAAGCTCACAGCTCGCTGGGTGAGAGATTCTTGCTCCTCTCTGCCTTATCCTTAGACTGTGCCCTTGGGTTCTGGACTCCCTGGTCATTGAGAGCATTCTTCCTGTATCTACCTGTCTAGTCCTGTAAGAATTTTATGGATTTCTATGAAATTACCCCCTCATTTTCCTGAACTCCCGTGAATATACTCCTCACTGATCCAGTCTCTTCCCATACGTCAGTCCTACCATCCCAGGCATCAATTTGGTAAACCTTCATTGCACTCTCTCTCTAGCCAGAATAATCTTGCTCAGATGAGAAGACCGAAACTTCACACAATACTCCATATGTGGTCTTAACAAGATCATCTCCAACTGCAGTAAGACACCCCTGCTCCTGTATTGAAATCCTCTCGGTATGAGGGCAAACATCCCATTTGCCTTCTTCAATGCCTGCTGCACCTGCATGCTTACATTCAGCAACTGATGTACAAGGACACATACATCTCATTGCATCTCCCCTTTTCCCAATCTATTAGCATTCAGATCGTGATCTACCTGCCTGTTTTGGCAAACAAATGGATAACCTCACCTCTATCCACATTTTACTGCATCTGCCCTTTATTTGCCCATTTGCTTAACTTGTCCAAATTACACTGAATCATCTCTGCACCCTCTTCGCAACTCCATCCCACCCAGCTTTATATCTTCTGCAAACCTGGAGATATGACTTGTAGTTTCCTCATCCAAATTAGTATTACATATTGTGAATAGCTGGGGTCCAAGCTCTGATTCCTATAGTTTCCCACTAGTCATTCCAGAAAAATACCCATGAATTCTTATTCTTTGTTTACTGTCTGCCAACCAGTTCTCAATCCATGTCAGTAAGCAAACATAAAATCCCATGAGCTTTAATTTTGCATACTAATCTATTATGTATTACCAATTTGCTTTGCCCAATTATATGCTGACTGAAGTCAGCAATAAGTGCAGCTGCTTTATTACTTACATTGCTAGTTTCCTTTTTAATTCCATTCCTAACATTACTCTTCCTGCTTGTAGGTTTATATATAAAACCCCATTTTATCATTTCCTGCCCCTTGGTGTTTCTAAACTCAACCCGCATAGATTCTACTTCACCAGAGTTAATACCCTTCCTCACAATTGCATTAATTTCTATTTTAATCAACAGTGTTACACACCTCCATTTCATTTTTGTGTGTCCTTTCCAAAAACTGATCATTCAGTTTCTATTCCTTGTCACTCTGAGCCATGTTTCTGTCATCCCCACTACATCACTTGTTATATCTCCTTGCATGACTAATTTGTCCACAAGGATAAATTTGTCCTTAAGACTTGTCTTTTTAACATTCTTAGTTCTGTTTAGATTAGATTACTTACAGTGTGGAAACAGGCTCTTCTGCCCAACAAGTCCACATCAACCCTCCGAAGGGCAACCCACCCAGACCCATTCCCCTACACTTACCCCTTCACATAACACTACGGGCAACTTAGCATGGCCAATTCACATAACTTGTACATCTTTGGACTGTGGGAGGAAACAGGAGCACCCAGAGGAAACCCAAGCAGACACAGGGAGAATATGCAAACTCCACACAGACAGTTGCCCGAAGCGGGAATTGAACCCGGGTCTCTGGCGCTGTGAGGCAGCAGTGGTGATATATTCTACTATGTCTCGTGCTGGAAGTATTGAATGTTTAAGATGATGAATGAGGTCCTTTGTGTAGAAGGTGTTGAGCCTCTTTAATGTTGGTGGAACACTCACCTAACAAAGTAAAAGTGTTCTCTTATAGGGTCAAGCATGTCTTAGAGCAGTTGCAGCAAATACTCAAGGTGGGTGGTGAGGTCGTGTGAGCAGCCAGATACATTGAACACATTGGTACCAAAGAGATAATTAGAGAAGGAGATGAGGTTCTGCAGAGTGAATATAGGAAGTTAGGCACAAGGTTCAAAAGCAGGACCTTAAGGGTAGTATTCTCTGGATTATGAGTGGCGCAATGTGCTCGTGAGAGCAGCAGAGGAGAATGAGTGGTGAGCAGATGGTGCAGGGAACATGAATTCAGATTTTCAGATCATTAGAATCTCTTTCGGAATAGAAGCGACCTGTACAAGAGGGATGAGTTTCGCCCAAAATGGAGGAGATCAATATCCTGGAGGGGAGATTTGCTTGTGCTACTCAGAAGCCTTTAAACTAGTAGGGACAGGGAAGGTGGGGGGATCCTAAAGCAATAGGGAGAAAAGAGCGAGGTTGAGGATAGTTCAGAAGATAAAGGGAGTAAGTTAAGTAGACAGGGCAGGCAAGAGCACAGCAAAGATTCCGGTATAACTAAATAATTAAACTGCATTTATTTCAATGCAAGAGGCCTTACCGGTAAGGCAGATGAACTTAAGGCACGAATGGAAACATGAGACGGGTCATCATAGCTATTACAGAAATGTGGTTGAGGGAGGGACAGGATGGACAGATCAATGTTCCAGTGTATAGATGCATTAGGAAGGATAGAGACGGAAGAAAGAGAGGAGTAGGAGGGGTGTTTTTGTTTAGGGAAAACAGGATTGCTCTATTTAGAGAGGATATTTCTGGGGGATCATCCAGAGAAGCTGTGTGGGTTGAACTGAGAAATAAAAAGGGGATGATCACTTTTGATAGGATTGTACTGCAGATGCCCCAGTAGTTAGCAAGAAACTGTATGTGCAGTATGTAGGCAGATCTCAAACATCCCAAAGAATAATCCCCTATTCGTGGATTTTAACTTTTCACATGTAGACTGGACCTTCCATAGTGTTTAGGTTTTGTATAAAAGTTAAAGTTCTAAATTCGAGCAAGGTCAATTTTGATGGTATTAAACAGAAACATTCAAAAGTTGTTTGGGGTGAGCTGTTTGTAGATAAAGGGACGACTCGCAAGTAGGAGGATGTCAAAAGTGAGATAACGAGTTCAGAGACAATATGTTCCTGTTAGAGTGAAAGGCAAGACTGGTAGGAACAAGAAACACTGGATGACTAGGGGTATTGAGGCACTGCTCAAGACAAAGAAGGAGGCATATGTCAAGAATAGACAGCCGAGATCAAGCGAATCCTTTGAAGAGTATAGGGAGAGCAGGAGCATATTTAAGAGGAGAATCAGGAATGCAAAGAGGGGAAATGAGGTAGCCAAGGCAGATAAGCTTAAGGAGAATCAAAAGAGATTCCACAAGTGCATTAAGAGCAAAATAGCAACTACGGAATAGGAGCTCTTAAAAAATCAGCAAGGTCATCTATGTGTGGAACCAGAAGAGATGAGTGAGATACTGAACAAATACTTTGTGTCAGTATTTACTGTGGAGAAAGACATGGAGGCTAGGGAACTTGGGGAAATAAATACTGATGTCTTGAAAACAGTCCTTTTACAGAATAGAAAGTGCTGGAAATCTTAAAACACATAAAGGTAGATAAATCCCTGTAACCTGATCAGTGTATTCCAGGACATTGTGGGAAGTTAAGGAAGAAATTGCAGAGTCCTTAGCAGAAATATTTGTATCATTGACAGCCATGGGTGAGGTGCCAGAAGACTGGAGGATGACTGAAGTTGTGTCTTTATTTAAGAAAGGCTGTAAGGAAAAGCCAGGGAACTATAGATTGGTCAATCTGAAGTCAGTGGTGGGTAGGTTGTTGGAGGGAATTCATAGAGACAGGACTTAACACCTTTTGGAGAGACAAGGATTGATTAGGGATAACCAGCATGGCTTTGTGCATGAAAAATCGTGTCTCATAGACTTGATTGAGTTTTTGAGGATGTGACCAAGAAGACAGATGAGGGAACGTTGTCTACATGGACTTTAGCAAGGCCTTCAACAAGGTTCTGCATGGTAGACTGATTAGTAAAGTTAGATCAGATGGGATTCAGGGAGAGCTAGCCAATTGGATGCAAAATTGGCTTGACGGTAGGAGTTACAAATTGGTGGTAGAGTGTTGTTTTTTGGCCTAGAGGACTGTGACCAGGGATGTTCCGTAGGGATTGATGCAGGCTCCTCTGTTGCTTGCCATTTATATAAACAATTTGGATGAGAATATAGGAAGCATGGTTAATAAATTTGTGGATGACACCAAAATTGGTGGTGTAAAGGACAGTGAAGAAGGTGATCTAAGAGTAAAATGGGATTTTGTTCAGTTGGGCCAATGAGCCAAGGAATGGCCGATGAAGTTTAATTTAGATAAGTTCAAGGTATTGCATTTTGGTAAGAGAAACCAGGGCAGGACTTAAACAATGAATAGTAGAGCCCTGAGATGTGTTGTTGTTGAGAGAGACCTACGGTTTCAGGGACATAGTTCTTTGAAAGTGGTGCCACTGATGGACAGGCTGGTGAAAAAGTCATTTGGCACGCTTCTCATGTGTGAAGAAGCATGTCACTGCTTCACAAATTGATCAGAGCATTGAGTATAGGAGTCAGGATGTCATGTTACGGCTATACAAGACATTGGTTAGGCCACATTTAGAGTACTGCGTAGAGTTCTAGTTGCCCTGCTATAGGAAGGATATTATTAAACTGGAAAGGGAGCAGAAAAGATTTACAAGGATGTTACCAGCACTGGAGGGTTTGAGTTATAAGGAGAGTGTTATTAGGCTGGAACATTTTTCCTTGGAGTGCAGAAGGTTGGGGATGACCTTTTAGAAGTTTATAAAATCATTAGTAGCATAGATAAAGCGAATTGGACAGATTAGGGAATTCAAAGCTAGAGCGCATAGATTTAAGATGAGAGGGGAAAGATTTGAAAGGAATCTGAGGGGCAACATTTTCACATAGAGTGGTGCGTATGTGGAACGAGCTGCCAGAAGAAGTGGTAGAGGCAGGTACAATTGCAACATTCTAAAGACATTTGGCAGGTACATGAATAGAAAATGTTTAGAGGGATATGGGTCAAATGCAGGCAATTGAGACTAGTTTATTTTGGGAAATCTTGTTGGCATGGACGAATTGGACTGAAGGGTCTGTTTCCCTGCTGTGATTATGATTCTATATTGCAGACATGTGCCCGAGATGGTGGACAGCCTTTGGGAATTCAGGAGGTGAGTTATTCACTGAATAATTCCCAGCTGCTGATGTTCTTTTGTAGCCAGAGTATTAGATAGCTGGTCCAGTTAGGTTTCATGTCACCAATTGATGGTGGTAGATTCATCAATGGTAATGTCATTGAACATTAAGCAAGGGTGGCTAGATTCTGACTTGTGGGAGATGGTTATTGTGAAGCACGTTTGATGTGCAAATGTTGTTAGCCATTTATCAGCTCAAGTATTTCATGCTCGCCCCTCATAGCAGTTGAGAAGATAGTGGTCATACGCATCATTGAACGGCTGCAATCCATGGCTGGTCGGCACACATCAGTAGTATTTATTGGAAACAGTTACCAAAGTTTTGACCTAGCGGCAATGGAAGAGTACAGTTCAAGTCAGGATGTTGTGTAATTTGGACGATATATTTTTCATATAGTGGTGTGCTCAGCTGCTGCTGACTATGTTTTTCTAGAAAGTCGGAGCCAGGAATTTGGAAGATGCTGACAAAGATATCTTTGCAGGTGCTACAGTGCATCTTACAGTCAGTACACAGTGCTGATACTATCTGCCACTGGTGGAAGGTGACTGTTTAAAGTGATGCGTAGGTGGTCAATTAAGCAGCTTGTTTTGAGCTGATTGTGTCATACTTCTTTGACCTTGGTGGAGCTGTAACTCATCCAAGCAAGTGGGGCAGAGTAAGTATTCTATTGCTTTCCTGATCTAATGCCTTGTAGATATTGAACAGTTATGGGAGATAAGGAGCTGAATTACTCAATGCAGAATACTAGTCTCTGACCAGCTGTTATAGCTGCAGTATTTATGTGGCTAGTCCAGTTAATTTTTATGTCAATGGTAACCCTCAGGATGTTGATGCTGAGAGTTTTCTCCAATGATAATTCCATTGAATGTCAAGTTTATATGGTTTGATTCTCTTATGAGAATGTCATTGCCTTGACCTTATGTGAGATGTATTTTATTTATCACTTATTAGCTCAAGCCTGAATGTTGTTCTAGGTTTTTCTTCAATTTCTGTGGAACTATAAATGGAAATAAAGTATTGTAATCATCAAAAAACATCCCTAGTTCTGAAACTTAAAGGATAAGGGATCTGTGGAATTCTCATTCTCAGAGATCACTGGAGACAGACTCATTGAATATCTTCAAGGTAGAGGTTTATATATCTTTGACTAATAAGGGGCTTAAACAGTATTAGTTTAGGCAGTAAAGTAGAGTTAAGGCCAAAATCAGAACAACCATGATCTTATCGAATGGTGCAATAGCCATTGGACTGCACCAACTATTTATTGTTGTCATTGAATGCTCCTTGTCCTTTTCCATGGCCAATTTAAACCTCATGGTCCTGTAACTGTTATCAGTAAATATTCCCTCACTAATGCTAGGAAGGTCTAGTTGATACAACTCATTCCCCAGAAACAGAAATACCAAGGCCTCTTAGTCTCATTCATAGAAACATGCAGCACAGAAAATTCTCCTGATGGAAATTCTGAACCTTCCTATAATTTCCACAAGGGACCAAATGATCTGTTCCTGCTCCAAATTTGAATGTACATCTGTTCAAATGCACTGCTGAGTGTATTCTATTGGCTTCCAATGAGGAATGATACAAAGGGACAAATTTGCAAGGAAGTTATAGAAAGATTCAGAATTTCTATCAGGAGAATTTTCTGCACTGCATGCTTCAATGAATGACAGTAAGAGGCCTTGGTATTTCTGGTTCTGGAGACTGACTTGTATCCACTGAATTCAGTGTCAGTGAGGGAACATTTAGTGACAACAGTTACATTAGCATGAGCTTTAAATTGGCCATGGAAAAGGACAAGGAGCATTCAAAGACAACAATAATTAGTTGGAGAGGTCCAATTTCAATGGTTTAAGAAGGGATCTGACCAAATAAATTGGAATTAAAGATTGTCAGGCAAAACTGTAATAGTACAATGGTCTCCCTTCAAAGAGAAGACAGTTTGGTGTAGCCATCAGGCAAACAAACTGAGCACTCCCTGGACAACGAAAGCGATAATACCAGAAAAGGGTGGGTAATAAAATTGAGAACCATGTGGAATTTAAAAGGTCAGAGGGTAAGTAAATATCCAACATAGTGGAATAAAAGGTAAGAATTAGAAGAGACTGGTAACTGCTTTAAAAAGGAATCCAAAAGTTTTACTTACCATCTGAACAATAAAAGAGCAGTAAAAGAAAGTGTGGAGCCATGTAGGCACCAAAAAACAACTGACACATAGAAGCAGTGGACATAGCTGAGGTTCTAAATATGAACTTTGCATCTCTCTTTACCAGTCAAGAAGATGCTGCCCATGTCATAATGAAAGAAGAAGTCGTTAAAATACATGATAGTAGGTGGACTAAAAATTGATAAAGAGAAGAAATTGGTCTCAGTACGAGGAGTCCAGAGGCAGGGGAATTCTGGAAAGTTACCCCGTTTGGGTCTGGGGTAGAAAAGGTGTTACTATCCTCAAGGTCAACCTTTCTACAAAGTTTGTTCACATAGGTGCCCTTCCACTCACAACCCCCCCCCCCCCCCCAACCCATTTACCTCTTTCCCCACCTCCCAACAAGCATCTCCAGTAAGAACCTCCTACATTCACACTGTGCGAACCTCCCCTTTTATGTGCCTCACTCTGCACATATCTGGAATAGGATTCCAGGCCGCCGGCTTGTAGTCACAGCTCTTGCCAATGTTGTCACTGATGTTGCTCGGACAACAAAACTGTCAGTAAATTTGAAGAGCTGACAATGCAGAGAGGAAATAAAATGTGAAAAACAAACAGCGTTACTTGGAAAACGAAGGTACTGATTGTACTACAGTTCCATTTTCTGGGATACAAGCCAAGTCAAATCAGTATGTGTCATTCACGTTTTCCTGATTTTTCATTTTGGGAGATGCCTGAAGTATGACTTTCAGCCAAATATTGTGCAGATGTCCTGTTTAATACTCCTCGGTGTGTTCAATGGCTGCCAGACCACTGTGCTCTGTGGAGATACATTCCCCACTGTCTCTTCAGGTGACATTGCTAGGAAACCCCACCATCCAGGAAATCGATTGTGATTAATTAAGGAAGTTCAGCAGTGAGTTTTAAGAGAAGAAATAGAGAGCAGTATTGAATGATTATTTGAGACCGGGGGAATATTTAGCAAGGAATACAGTGTTCTCCAGGAGTCACTATTTGAGGATCTATGGGAATACTAATGATAGTGATCAAAAAGAGATAGACAGGCTGGTGAAAAGGATGTAAGATGTAATAAATCCGAAATCATGTTCTTCCTTCCTGGTTTCTATTGTGTTAATGTTGCTGCTTTGCTCTGTTTCTGCTCTTTTGTTTCTATCTATCTTTTTCCTGCTCTTTTTTTTGAGCCTTCTACATTTGCTTCTTTCACTGTCTTCTTACCTTTTTGGAGGGAATTGGGAGATGTGTAAGGAAGCCACAGTTCCTGCAGTCTGTATTTTGAGTGGGATATAGGAGCAATGTATTGTCACCAGCATCTCCAGCCCACCCAGACATGCACTTTCCCTCACAGTTTCACTTCCATTATCTTTATCATTTCACGTTAGTTGATGAGGGCAACAGATGAAGTGGGACAATTTAATATAAGCATTGACGGACCTCCTCTTTCATATGTATCATAAATTTACCAGAGCCACAAAGCATAAATAACACAAAAGTAGCCACAGTTAGCCTCTACCATGAATAAAACATGTAGCCGCTGTGCTCACACCATGAATAACTCATACATTCCCACAGCACACGCATCAAAATGAAATACATATGTGAGCACAGTGCACCCCTCATGATGAATAAACCATTAACTGCAGTACAGCTCTTTACCATGAATAACATACATTGGACTATGACGATCCATTCATTTCTTGACCTTGATGTGCACTCAAGATTGCAAGCCACTTCATAAGTTGCATTTTAGCATTCTTTACCCACAGAGCAGTATGGTTAGGGCTGGTATCATTCACTGTGGTCACCAAGGAAATTTTCACTTTGACCTCACCTTGCCAATTCTAGATCTGGTTAGAAGATCCTGTAGGAATTCAAGAAGAGCTTTTTTACTTGGAGTGCTGAAAAGGTGGAATTCACATTGGCACATTGGATAGTTTAATGTATGGAGAAGCTAGAGAGAACATCATAGGAGGATGAGCGAATAGGTAGAAAAGAAGTAATAAGGTAAAAACAATGACTGCAGATGCTGGAAACCAGATTCTGGATTAGTGGTGCTGGAAGAGCACAGCAGTTCAGGCAGCATCCAAGGAGCTTTGAGCTTTTGCCCAAAATGTCGATTTCGAAGCTCCTTGGATGCTGCCTGAACTACTGTGCTCTTCCAGCACCATTAATTCAGAAAAGAAGTAATGTTAGGGAAGGCTTGCATGGAATATAAATATCGACATAGACTAGCGCAGCCAAATGGAAATCTGGTGCTCGAAATCTAAGTAAAACTATTACTGATTCATCAATTTATGTAACTGTGACAGTCTAAACCAATAAGTGATGGCAATGTAATGCAAATAGTAATGGCACTGGACTAGCAAGTCAATTAAACCCAGATTAATACTCTGGGAGATGAGTTCAAATTCCACTATGGTAACTGGTCGAATTTAAATTCAAAAAGTAAATCTGGAATTGAAAACTAATCTCACAGTGACCATAATGTTGTCATCAATTATTGCAAAGCCACTTTTGGTTCGCACTATCTTTCTGAAGGGAAACATCTGGACTGGTCTAAATGTGAGTTCACATCCACAACAATGACTCTTAACTTTCCTTTGAAATGACTTAGAAGGCAAGTAGGTGTCAAATACTGGTCTCACTAGTGATATTTCCATCTCATGAAAACATAAAGAAATCTCTGGGTTGATTCCTGCAAGTACAGCTTGCCATTGATTGTACATATGTAGCAATCCAAGAACACTGAATGAAACTGGAGGCTTTATCAACATATGATTTATTCTATCAATGTAGAGCTGGTAAGAAAGGGTCATGCATTTGTGCAGCAGATTCCTTCAGAACTGTTGTGGTGTTTTTATACAGCAGCAGAAAGAAAGGCTTGTATTTTCCAAAGTATCATTGATGACCACAGGACAGCCCAAAGTGCTTTGCAGTCTCTGAAGTACTTTTGTGAAGTTCAGTCAATATTTGAAGTGTGACCATTAGTCTGATTTTCATACTACAAGCTCCTGCAAACAATCTATGTGATAATGAGCAGAAAATCTGCTTTTAATGATATTGACTGAGGGGTAAACATTGGCCAGCACAACAAGGAGAACTCCTCTGCTCTGAAATAAAATCAGAAAGTGTTGGAGAAAGTCAGCAAATCTGGCAGCATCTGTGGAGAGAGTTCTAGAGTACTTAGGTCCACATGACTTCAGAATAGTGTCATGGATTATTTTACATCGACCTTAGCAGGGCATCAGTTTAGCATTTTATCTAAACGAGATCCCAAAACAAAAGTTACAAGTATGAGATTGGTACATCTTCTATGCTTTGACACATGGTTCTTATATCAAAATGCACTCACGATGAACGTTAACCAAATAAAGCTTTTGGAATAGCCTTCCTAGGTTTTCTTCAAATAGTTTTGAAACATGTAACGACCTAAAATCTGCTGACGACTAAGGAAAATCTCAATTAAATAGACTGGAATTTTGAAAATTAAGTACAATGCACGTAATCAGGCTGCACTTCCTAAAATCATTTTCTGGAGTCACAACTAACATCACCAAAAAGAAAGGCTGAGACCTTCAAATAAAAATGTTAGTGCAAGCATTCCAAAGGCTACAAAAGAAAATTAAATGTATACTTCAATTTGATAGTTTTGCTGTAATATGGTAATATTATAGCATAAATTTCTGTGATGGAATAAATATCTTGTGGATCAAATATTTTCAATGTGTTTGAGTGATCGCAGGAAAAGATAGTACAGTGTCACCAAGTGGTCAAGTTCTGCAATTACATCAGGACTCATAATTATTAGTTTTCATTATGAATTCGGACATACTGATATACTTAGAAGGGAAACATCTTGACAAAATGTGATAGTTGGAAGTAGGAAGTGGACACAGACATGAAGAGCCTAGCGATCCAGTCCGCAGTGACTGAGAGCAATGTATCTCATGGAATGTTACAGTCTTCACCTCATTAGTTTTGCAACCAGGATGTTTTCTCAAAGAATCATGCTGCTGAAGAGGCAGAAATGTTCACCATTGCCAGAACCTTCTTGCATATATGTTGAAGATGTCATATTCAAACTTAGTTGCACACCACTTCAATTGTGACAAGCCAACAAGTGGCACTCACACCGTCCTGCAGGATTTTTATCATCGAGAAGAAAAGAAAGTTCCTGCTTCAGGAGAGTGAACTGGAGGTGCTGGTGATTGGAGAGGGCAGTCCAATACCTGCAGATTACCATCGAAGGTCGTGCCATCACACCAACCAGCCTCGGCCCAAATGACCATTTGGACCAGTACGATGCCCTGGGTGAAGCAGAATGTCAAGCAGTGCAGAAATCTGCAAGGGTGTGTGCAACAGTCTTCTTTATGCCACCTCACAATTTCAGGGCCACTTCTGGCACTGCACACCTCTCACCCAGACACATGGACTACTACCATCATTATTACATGAATAGTGTTGATTCAGTGGCTCTCACCTCCCTCATCTTCCCAAACTACTAAGCCTTCCTTTCCTTTTTGCTTCTTTACCTCACTTACTGGTGACAACTCATCACCTCGACTTCTCCAGTATCATCACTAACTGCTCTTCAATCCACATACGTTGTACTTGGTCCAACTCTTTCACTGCAGGAAATGTTGGCCTACAACCAGGTCAAGAAGGGGAGGCCTCAATATCCAACCAACCCAGTAAGAACCATTTTCCAATGCTGTACTGTTCTCCCATTACGAGCAGTGCAAATTCATTTTCAGTCTGCACAGCCTTAATCCCCCTTAAACAGCTGCTTCCTTTTCTTCTTTCACTGAGGCACTGGCAACACACATCCAATCCCCACCCAGAAGAGACCAATATCAGAGATTCTTAACTCCACCTCCACCTTGGCGAAGGAAGACACTGAACTCTTACAGGATGCACAGGCAAGGCTTTCACCTACACTTCTACTAGCTCAGAGACCTTTACCTCTGTATCTAGAATAGACTTGTGAACAAAACTCTGGGGAGCACACCACTAACATGGTCAAGGAAGAAAAACCCCAGATCTTTGACATATGTATGACTGCCAGAGATTAGGCACCAGCTCGTGCCATGGTCTTAGGCATTAATGACGTTGTCAAAATGCACAGACAGGCACAGGAGCAACAGATGGGTTTGCCAGAAGTTTGTCATGGATGAAGGATGGAGGAGTCTATCATTGAAAACCAGGTCCAGCACACTCAGTGTCTGCAGGTTATGCGCAGAGGTCTGCACTCTATCACTGTAGTCATGGACACTCAGCCTCAATGGCAAATTGAGAGGGTGACCACGGATCTTTATCTCACTCCAGGTCCAGCTTCTTTTCAGGGAGACAGGGTGGTGCCAGCAGGCACTCATATAGAGGAACTGCCACACACAGGATCGCCCTTCTCGGGACACTGCAGGGGCACCCAGCCCCTGCTTTTGCCACAAAGATCCCCATTTGTAATTGATACAAACTGCAGACCTAAAATCTTTCAAGACAGCTGTGACCTTGACATCGACCAGGAAGAGTTTGCTTGCCACCCTATCCCTCTGAGTTCAGTTCCTACTCCTCAAAAAACTCCTCGGTAATGATAAGCCAAGAGATCCTTATCCAGCAACTACACTGTCTTTTAGACAATTGGAGAGAAAGACAGCGAGGCATCTTGATTTTTGTTCTCATCATTGCCCTCTGCCTCCTTGGTAGATCATCATCAGCTGCTGCACCCTCTGGTGGCTGTACAGGGGACAGCTGTTCCTGTTGATGCTGTTGTAATTACTATCGCCTCCTCCATTATCATGCAAGCTGCACCAAGGTCACAAAGACTCAAGCCACAGCATTTTTCATGTCAGAAGCATGAGCAGCTAATCTGTGTTGAATGTTAGAAAGATAACACAATTTTATTGAAGGATCTCCTGAGCCCTCACATCTATCACAATGAAGCTTACCCAGTGTGGCATGGAAGCTTTGAAAGGAGCTAATAATAATGGCTCAGTAAGGAGCTCTGAGGTGTGTCATTCTTATCCAAACATGCAATAAGCAACCAATATGGGGGAGTAAAATTCTATAGGTAAGCCACCACAATTATCCAACCCTCCAAGGAAAGGCTCTATTCTGCATCACAGACCATGCTGTTACATACTTACATACTTACAGCTCAGTGTACAAATGTGGCAGCTGCTAAATATCTATGGAATATGATTGTGAAATGAAAACCACAAGAACTGCTTTAACTGCCTTCGTCTGACTACATTTGCTTCACTGACATGACAAGGAAGCAATTAGTGCATAAAATATAATAGTGATGATTGTTTGGCCATAAGTCTTATTGAGAATTCTTGGACTATGTCCGAGAGTGCCCTACCAGTGAAGTGCAGATTGAAGCCAGATGGATGCAATTGCAGAATCAGTGAAGTCCCAATTACTGCATTTACATCTAGCAGGACCTCACGTTCCTTAAAAAAAGACAATAACTTACTCTACCCCCTTTGCCCGTTGTGTCAGCAATTTTGTATCGGCAATTGCACATTTGGCATTCCGACAAACATGGTGAGGTTCAAACTTTATATCCAAGTCAGTGACTTGCAAGCCTTCTGTGACACATGAACTTTCCCCATTCTGCATGCTTCCCTTGTGTTGTTGTCACTGTGGCCTCTATGACTTTTCAGCCTCCCCCATTTCTGTTGAACCCCTTAATTGACTGTGATTATACCCTCTAGCTCTCTGTAGAGACCTGCCATCTCGTCATGAATTACTCCCTTTGATTTTCATTTTCTTGGACCACATGAAGTGTTGTGTGAAAACTACTGGTATGTGCTGCTGATGTGCCATTGTTATAGCACAGAGCTGCACAGCAAAATGGCCACTCCCTTGACTGCTCACTGTTTCTCAGCATAATGAATTGTCTGCCACTCACCCTGCGCTATAAAGCAATGCCAGCCACAGAAGCTGGCAGCCTGCATCATAGAATAGAAGACCCTGTTTGTTGAAAAAAAAAGCAATGCAAGCGTCAAAGACTGATATCCTGTAACTAAACACAAACACTTCTGTATGCTAAAAAGAAATGTGAAGTAGGTAGATGCTGACAGCCTCCCACTAACAGAAAAGTGAGTAGGAAAGCTAAGAAAACAAGCTAAGAGCCATAACATCCACCCTGATGCAGATATATGAAAAGCATGTGTGTTTCTCAATACAAAGAAACCTGGAAATAGCATGCAACTCATAGTTGTACCTGAGGTCCAAATTAAAGTGTTGAAGGGTTGAAGTAGTGTGTGAATTGGTGCAACAGCAAGCATGGTGATGGAGTGAGGTTCATGGTTTACCACTTCCAACTTGTGTGGACAAAAGTTCAAGGTGGATGGTGACCTGGGACATTGTTCAGAAGATGGAGTTGGTTAATGTCATGACTGCCTTTAGTGAGCTACAGCCAGTAGGTACCTACTCTGATTTACATGTCATGGAATGAAGAGAGAAGAAGACAACTCGAAGATAAGTTGGTACTTTAATGAGATTCAAATACATGATAACAAGGCCATCATCACACCACGGCACAATCTTGAAGTTGCCATTTTAAGCTTGAGAGAAAACTAGTACGTTTGTTTTCTCTGTTGTGATTCTGGTTATTTCATTTTACCAAATTTTTCCATCCTTTATGCGATTGCTCGTGCCACACCAAGGAGGAGATATTCTGTCCAATAATTATGCAGTTGGCTTGGTTCAGTTGATTCAAACGTTTTCTAGGAATTTGACCATGTGATCCTTGTTGGTTTGTCAGCATAGTGTCAGATGAGACCTGTTTTCTTAAATGCCTTTGGACATGACATTAAATTTTACCTCACCTGCTTTAGGAAAATGATAAAGATTCAGTGGTATGATTCATGCTATTAGCAATCATTCAATTAATATCACCAAAGAATCTGAATAAAAAATGTAAATGTAAACTGATATATACTGTGACAACCTTTTTAATTCTAATCTAAACTTGTCTTTCAGATTATGAGTGAAACTAAACAAAATGGAAACAGAGCAGGAGCCCGGAAATTATTGAGTAGATTAATTATGAAACCTCCTGGTTGGTTCTCCACATTTTTGGGGATACTACACAAGACTGAACATGGGGATCTTGCAAACTTATTAGCTGGCAATGATAATAGCTTATCTGAAACAGAAGGTAAGTTCTGAACTGTTAATGTTGATGCTAATGTTTCTGAATTTAAAGGTGCTTCGATGTCCAGTATTGTCTTAAACATGAGACAAATAATAGCTGACTACATTTTTACAAATGTTAAGTCAGTGCTGAGAGTTGTTATACAAAGTCATGGATTTGCATAGACAAATAACTTACAGATTTTAGATAGGTAAGTGAAGATCACTATGATAATCCATTTCGTTGGGAAAATAAGAAGTAGGTTAAATACATTTCAATGAACAATATCAGAAAACAAACTTATACTCTTGTAATAAATCTCTGCCAGTCATCAAATAAAACAGCAATTTTAAAAACTCTCAAGTTGTGAAGAAGAGTTATTTTGAACTTGAAATATTAACTTGGTCTCTCTCTTCACAGAATCTGCCAGAGCTACTAAGTTTCTCTGGCATCCTGTATGTTTGTAATAAATAAAACTGCTTGAACAGACACAGTATTAATATATTTTCAATTTGTCACAGTAAAACTACAGACATTTATAATACAGAAAGACGCTGTTAGAAACATGGCATATTTTATTTAATTTATTCTTTCATTAAATGTGGGCTTCAATAGCAGGATATTGCCAATCCCTAAGTACCCTTAAGCAGACTGGTTTGCTGGGCCATTTCAGAGGGCAGTTAAGAATAAGCCATTTTGCTGTGGGCTGGGAGATAAGGATGGCACATTTACTTTCCTGTATGAGGTAGGATTTTCTAATAATCAATGTTATTTGCAAAGTTAACCATCACTGAGACCAAGTTCATAGTCCAGATTAATGAAGTGAATTCAAATTCTAGCATCTATCAAGGTAGGATTTCAAGCTGTGGTCCTAGAACATTAGCCTAATCCTTTGAAATTCCACATTAGCATCATCTCACTATTAGCTCTGTTTTGATTTTTTGCTTAAAAGCAATTTGAAACTATCCTGATTGGCTTGATTTCCTTCATTGGATTGAATTTAATGGTGATGATAGGTATGGCCTAATAGGTGCAATACCTGATGTACTCCATTGCCTCTAGTCCATAGATCTTATAGATGTCTCAAAAAGAACTTTAGAAAGGGTATGTGGTATAAAAGTGAAACATCATGAACACCTTCACCCCATCGGTGATGGGTGGCCATAATACCCCATTGGCCTAAACAACTCTTCCAATTTTGAATACAGCTCTATCATCACCTGTCTGGTCAGATGCAGGTTTCAGAGTGAACGGTGCTCTGAAGTTCCATGAAGTTAAACCTCTGCACTTAAACCTTTCAGATGGCTATTGTGTTCTGTGACTATTATTCTACATTTGTAGTCCAATACACCCTCCTATTCATATCACCTTGTACCATAATGAGGCTGGTCCTTCTCTCATTGTTGCCCCTACAATCAATGTGACTGAACTGATCTATCACTTTCCCTCTCATTTAAGCACTCTGGTCCTCAGTGGAAGGGTCGAATACAGGATGTAAAGACAGCGTAGAGAATACCAGCCTTCTTGCGAGACACTGGTTCAATATGATTTCAAACGATGCAGCCTCCCCATCCCAACTTTCCATTCCTTTGTTGAACCTAGCCTCAGCCTACATGTGGGCAATGCAGTTATCCTTAATGATGGCCACTTCCCACCTCCACTCATCCGTTTATGTACTGACATTTCCTGTTATCAAGTGTAGCCCTGATTGTTGTGATGACAGATCAGAACCCCTAAGTACTTATGAGTATGTTGAATTTTTAATTGCAACATTACTTTTTGAACAAAAGGAAATGTAGCCAAACAGCAACTGTGGCTGTAGATTTACTGACCGTCTTGAGGGAGAGATCCTGGAATGTCACACATGGTGAGGTGTCTGGGAAGCTTCAAGCAGATGGACTTCAAAGAGAGAAATGCACAAAAACTAAATTGTAATATCCTGGGAATTATTTCAAATTGTGAACGTGATGGGGAGAAATGTCAGGGTCAGAGGCATGTTTTGTAAATCTTATAGAGGTTAGGAAATAGTGAGGGGTATAGACAGAGTTATTTGTAGCTGTCTTTCCCCTCGGATGGGGGACTTAAAGACCAGGAGGCACACTATTAAGGTGAGAGGAGATAGATTTTAAAAAAGAAATGAAGGGCACATTTTTTACCACAGAGGGTTGTTAATGTGTGGAATGAATTTCCTGAGGAAGTGGTGGATGTGAGTACAATTACAATGTTTAAAAGACATTTGGATAAGTACATGAATAGGAAAGGTTTGGAGGGATATGGGTCAGGAGGAGGCAGGTGTATAGCTTGGGATTATTGTTGTCTTGGATCAAAGGGTCTGCTTCCGTTGGTGTAGGACTCTATCAGCATAGTGGCTGAGAGATTAGCATTGCTGCCTCACAGGACCAGGGACCCAGGTTCGATTTCAGCCTCAGGTGACTGCCTACGTGGAGTTCGCACATTCTCCCCGTGTCTGCGTGGCTTTCCTCCAGGTGGTCCAGTTTCCTCTCACAGTCCAAAGATATGCAGGTTAGGTGAATTGGCCATGCTAAATTGTCCGTAATGTTCAGAGATGTGTAGGGTTGGTGCATTAGTCAGAGGAAATGTAGAGTAATAGGGTCAGGGGATGAGTCTTTGGAGGGTTGATGTGGACTTGTTGGGCCAAATGGCCTGTTTCCACACTGTAGGGATTTTATGACTTTTGTTTATGCAAGAAAACTGGGTTAAATGACTCCTTTTAAAATAAAAACTCATTTGATCTATGAGAAAGGCATATACAATTTGTAAATCAACCTCATTGCAACCAGTTGAGGATGAAGTGGGGTGGGGATGTTGTTGAAGGTGAGTGAAGAAAAGCAATCAGTTCATTCCTCACAAGGACTTTAGAATTAGGAGTAAGCTGCACGGAACTGTAACAAATTGGTGAACCTTTCCTGGGACCTGGTCATAATACTGGCACTCCAGGGAACCCTGCTGTCCTATTCATTCCTAATCCTACTGCACGACACCACTGCAAAATTTGATATCTGTTATTGGTGTTTTCCTGGTTCAGATTTGAAATCGGGGCTGAGAGGTTCCCTATTCCTGCTCTGCTATTTCAATGTCTTCTCACTGCTCTGTTCACCCAACCTGCAATAACATACTGATCATTTCAGGTTAAAGTGAAAGCAGTAATTTGGGATAGTTTTTTTTCTTGCTGTAGAAATTGCTTCAGATTCCCTCAAGAGTGTGAGTCTATTCATCCAAAACAAGCCATGAGTTGATCTATTGAACTTTAGTCTCATTAATCTGTCCAGTGTATTTCATTTTCTAAGTCTGGAATAATTGGTAAAACTCAACTAAAAGTGGAGCCAACAGACAGAACACAAGAAGTTCAACACTGCATTTTTTTACAATACCAAATGTAAAGCAAGCCACCATAAGTGATTGTTGAAAACATGCATATTTACTTTTGATTAGCTGCTGATTGTGTCAATTGAGGTTCAACCATTTGATGGAAGATTGACTTCTTTCTCTACAATTGGCAGTTGTAAATTTGCTGCTAGCTTAAATAACACTGATAACTAGGAGTTTCCATTTGCTGTTGCTGATTGTGGGTGGAAGATGAACAATGTCAATTTTTATTGTAATTTTTGAATAACAGGTACAATATTTCTAATCTGATGTGATAATTAGTCTTTTAAAATATTGATTAAAATACTGTAGAGAATTCATAAATTGTATCCATTCACTTACACTAATTTATTTTGCAAATGAGAATTTTGGGACTGTCTACACATTTTCTTGATACATCCAGTAAAAAGAGTAAGTGATCTAAAGAAGTTTTGAATAGCGATTAGTAGGATTATTGTAAAACAGTTATTGCAAAATATAATACATCTTTAGAAAACTGTAAAAATATTTTTTATTATATACAACTTACTGATTTTATTACAAAATTTGAAATACTCTGGAGTATTTCTTTTAGTAAGCCTGATTGTTTCTGCACAAAATGTTTCCAAATTGAGGGTATGAAGCATGGATGATGCTGTCAATGCTAAACTTAATTGGTGCTGTCATTTTACTGAACACCACTGACCATTCTCAATGGAAATAGAATACTCTAAAATGAGAAAATGATGGAACAACATTTTGTTTCTATGAAGCTAAAAAGTCTCGCTTTCCAAATGCCAGAGGTCCTTTTCTTTCTTAAAAATAATAAATTTTGTAACCTACAGTATAATGACTTAATCATGGTGAATGTTTCATCTGTCAGAAAAAAACATGTTTCTGAGGTGAAAGTAAGATGTAGACATGTTCTTATTGAATGTTGGTGTATTTAAACGATAAAAGCAAAAAGCCACAATAAATTATAGGGCACTTTCTTCTTTTCATAGATGAAGTTGTAAGGTCATGGACTTTAAGGTACTCGATTTGGTAATATTTAGTTCTGATCTTTTCTAAAGTATGTGGTAGTAAATGTTTCCATTCTGCAATTGCAACTGTCTTTGAGTTAACCCTTTTTACACATGACATTGTGCATGTATTACACTACTTTGAAAAGCAGTTGAAATGGCTACGTTCTGATTCTTATCAATTTTCAATTCTTGATAACAGTGAAGCATTGTTCCACTTAAATATTGCACTAATGATTGCCACAAAGCTTTTTGTCCTCCTGATACACTCAATTCAATCTTGCTGAAGTAGTCAGCTGGTACAATGAGAAAGGCATGTGTTATGTTCGTTCTGGGTACAGGAAACCTCTGGGTTGTGAACTGGTTCTGTTCTTGAGTTCATTCACAAGTCTGTTTCTACTTAAGTCTGAGTACAATGCAGGACAATATAAAATAGCTGCTCATGATTACAGGAAATGTTTGTATGTCAGATCTTTAAAATTATACCCTGTATGAGATCATGGTCATAGGTGTAGGATTCGTAAGTCAGATGTCTGTAAATTGGAGACAATTTGATACAAATAGTGGACAATTCAGAAGATATTTTATTTCGATCACAAGCAATGAACAATGGTTTTTTTTTCATAAGGTAATGTTGGAGAACTTACTGCCCTTGGGTAGGAGCTGTGGGAACTTTAATGTGCACCTGAACAAGGAGATGGGATATCTACATAACTTCTCATTCAGAGAATTCACTTTCAGTGACAGTGCTGTTGAATTGCTGCAGGAATGTTTGTCTAATTTCCATGCTCATGTCCTGCTTTCCTTGAACCCTCAACCTTTGATGGTCGTGCTAACAATTAATCTATATAAACTTTTAAATGATGTGATGCTCATTGCAGAATTAATTAAAATTGGGTGAAAATAATAAAAATGGATATTAAATAAAACTAGAATACATTATTAAATGAGTGCTTTTGTTCTGCAGAACCAGCAGAAGAAAGTAAAAATGTAGCAGATGAACAATTATCAACTGAAGAGCAGAATAATATGGATAATGCTAAACCAGACAAGATAGCTGTTGAAAAAAATGAGCAGCCACCAGAGGACTTGTATAGTTGCCCTATTATAGAAGAAGAAAACAATGAAAACAGCAAGAACAGTGATGAAAACAGCATTCTATCTGGGATTTCTGTTTTGGATCTGTCTCGGAATGCAGGTAAAAATTGTGTATCTTAGTGGCTTGATTAGATTCAGGATGTGGATGAGATAAAAAGTACTGAAGATGTTTTTCTGTATATGGGATGTACCTGTATATTTGCTCCATTACCACTTCACCCTTTCTTCCCATTGAAGTTATTATTCTAGACCTCCTTAGATGACTAATTATTATTATTCAAGAGATGAGGTAGGCACCAACAATGGTTACCATATTCAAGTACTGGCCAAGAGGCTCAATGATAAGTTTTTCTTTCTAGTTTCTTCTGGGTCCCAACCTGTAGCAAGACTGAAATGAATAAAGTTGAGGGTGAAACAGATCCATCGTTTCGCCTTCTATTTCAGTGTAACAAGTTGCTGTGCCACTTTAGAATTAATATATTTGCATTAATTGATCAAACTCTTTCGAAGTAAGTTTGTTAACTCCACTTGAGAATTGCTCACAAATGAAAAATGAAAATGCTGATACCACTCACTATATCAGGAAGAGAATTGGAAAGATGAATTTTAGATACTCTAGAACTGGTGAATTGGAGTTGAGGGAGGTGTTGAATTTTAAACCTGGACCCAAACACCTCTCCAACACAATCTGCTCTACCCAGCAGAATTTTCTCGATCTTGGGAAACCTGGAAGTGAAGAGAGGCTAGGACTCTTTGAGGAGAAAGTCCGGTGTCTTTGCTTGTCAACCAGAAGGAGCAGGGGGCATTAACTTCTGACCCTGCAACTCCCTCCTCCATTAAAACCCTCCCCCCATAAAAAGACATCAGGAGACTGGGATCAGATCCACTTCCCAACATGAAGCTATCCCTAATGGGCTGTCTTCTGACAGTTGAACCTCTCAAGGAGAAAGACCACACACAGTGGAGGTAAAACTCCATAACACAGAAGTCTGAGTTTCCCATCCAAAACTGCCCCCTACCCAATCCCTGTGTAAGTGGATCCTAGCAATTTTGAGCTTGAGTTATCATTTCAGATCAATGAACTTTTAGCAAAGAGATAGTCATCATGTAAAATTTATTTCCTTTATGATTTTCTTTGTATTATTTGTTAGTTTTATACCATGTCAATAATGTTACAATGACTAGACCATTGTCAGGTATGGCAGAAATTTCCCATTATGTGACAGTGGCATTTTGAAGCTCTTGTGAATGGGAATATTTTTCTAACTTCTCAGATAAATAACAACAGCAGAGAAAATGTAGTTAAGTATTCAGTTGTTGAGATATTTTCAAATAATTTTCTTCGAAGTCATTCCTTGCAGATTTGTAGTACAGTGGAACTATGATACTACATTGTCTTCATAAGCATGGAGCAAAAGGTGATCTATTAATTTATATTTTTTGAAATCCCTTGTGTTGTTGTAGCCCTCAGACTTGTAACATTTAATGACAGAAGTTTTTACCTGCCGCAACAAAATGTCAAAGCTGTTGTGAATTTCAGAATGTCTTTTTACTTTTGAAAGAAATAGATGCCTTGAGACATTCAAAAGCACATTATATCTAATGAAATAACTTTGAATTGTAGTTCACTTTTGTAGTGTGGGATCAATTTATGGGCAGTAAGGTTCAGAGAGAGCAACAAAATGACAATTGCCTTTTAGTAATATTACCTGGAGTTTAACTGTTGACTTTATTCTTTTATTTTTCACCTAAAAGGACAATTGTGGAGGTGGTTTAACATTTCATCTGACCGTGTTGCATTCAGTAACTCATGATTTTCAGTCAGCACATTTATCTGCATTGGCATTTGAACCCACCAAACCTCTGACTGAGAAGTGATAATGTTACCTTTTCCATGCTGAATCTGCAACCTGAATGAGTGTTTCATTGTAACATTTCTCAAAGTAATTACCTTAGATCTCCACCTCTGCCACTTGCTTCCCTCTCTCCACAACATTTCAACATATATTAACTCCAATGTTAGTACTTAAAGTTGAACTAAATGTAGGTGAGTTTTGTAGGCCTGCACAAAACACAAACTTTTATGTTGGTTCTACTGGATTGTTTATAAATGTAAGAAAAGGGTACACAATTTAATATTTTTCAATGCTGGGCTTTCAACAAAAATTCTTAGCTTTTCTCACACACCCATGGTTAGATACAGGCAGTGCAAAAACAACCTGTCTCATCCCTTGTCCCCACTATTATCAATTTCTTTTACTTTCTCCGGGGCTGCACGCTGCTCCTTTTCTCTCCCTCTCTTTCATATTCTTTTCTGCCTTTGTTTTGTTCTTGCCCTCCACTATCATTTTTTTCTCTCATGTCCTGGGTTTTCTCTCCTCCCTTGCTTGTTGTTATCTCTCAATTTTAATAAAATCTTTAGCTTTCATGATCTGTTTTATCACCCAGTATTACCTTCTGACTTCAACAATATTCAAACTGCCGTCTATGGAATACCATGAGATAGTTGCAGCAAACCTGTGACAATTACCATGTAGGAAACCATTGAAAAAGACTGAGTGGTATAAAATTAGAGGAAAGTATAATTCCACATCTGTAGAAACACAGAATATTATCTGTTGCTTGTATGAAGCCTGCATTTTATTTACTCTATTATTAAGTTAGTAGGTGGCCTTCTTTACTGCCAGTTTGTCCCATTTCACTTACAAGCCAACTCAGCAGGGAGACAGCTAATGGCTCAGCAAGTTTATAAAGTCTCTTGCTTGTTAAGTCAGCAGAGTAGCCACACAGCTTAGGAAGATTCCACATTTGAATCCAAGCATCAAGGATCCCCAGTAAAAGACAAGGAAACCAGGAAGAGTTCTTGCTTCTGAAAGCTCACCTGTGACCTCTGTTAAACAGAATGCATGTCAGAAAGGACAAATTCAGGGTGGGCTCTAATGCCAGTCCTTGATGTTGAGAATCCCACATTTCAATTGAATGAGGAACCAGAAAGCATGGAGTGCCATTGCAACCACACTGCACCAACGGACCAAAAGAGAAGGGAGGAACAAATCAAGAAAAGTGGAACTTATAAACGATCAGCTAATTGGTTTACAAACCACTCCCAATTTTACATTAATCACAGGGGCAGTATTACAACAGTTTCCATTTAAAAACAGTCATTGTATAAAAATAATTATTATTCCGACAGTTTGTCTATCTGCATTAACAAATATATTATTAAATATATACAGATATATTAATTACCATCACAGAATTGTCAGTTATACCATCCAGGCTTTTATAAAAGTGTCACACTTGTAAATTCACAGCAAATAATATCATTTGGAATTTTAATAAGTACATTATCATGACATAAATCTGTAAGTCTGGAATTATTTGTGACAAGTTACTTGCATAAGCAAATAATTAACTTGTAATTATATTCAATAACCACAATTTTATTTTCATTATGAATTTAATGGCTCAAATAAGTTCTTCAGATGATATTTGAAAAGACATTTTTCTCTCACCATTCATTTCATACTTCAGTACATGTTTGCTACATTTGAATGATCCTCCTGCATAGACAGTATTAATTGGTGGTTGCAAGTTTTTTTGCCTGACTTCAGTTTATTGAACTTCAAAACTCATTTATCAAGCTCCCCTTAAATTTACCTACGGAATAAAACTATTTTTTTTCCTGGTAAACCTTTATCAGATTGCTTCTGACTGTGAATGCTAGTTGTAAAATATAAAGTATTAGCTATCGCTCTGTTGCAGAGTGATATATTTCTTTAAGTAAGTGTAGATGTACATATTATTAGAAGTGGAGGCTTACAGAGGAATATGAAAAAGCTGCTCCATGATAGGGCCTGTCCCACTACTGACACCCTCAAGGTTTCTGCATAGCTGTTATCTTGCCCTTTAATTAGGCTGAAGTCTTCACCCTCCCAGTGGTAGAGACCCATGGAAGGGCAGATATCTGGCTACGAAATCATCCTGCCTGGCTGTTCAGGTTTCTGTGAGAAACGTGTGGTGGGTTAGTGGCAGTTTCACAATGACGGGCGTTAGGACCACTTCCAAAAGCACTGGAATCCAGTACTTTATCTCAGTGCCAGGACGTAAACTCAGGGTCATTGCTAATTTTAGTTGTTGAGAGTTAAGGGCATATACACATGCATACGCATACACATGCTGATCACTTCTGATCTTCTGCTAAAGGAAAAGGTGGTATGGCACTGCTTCCTCTGCCGATTAGTTAATGAGTAATTTACTCTTCTTTGGATACATTTACTATCATTTGTGCCAGCCAATTAGTAAATTGTACATTAAGTAAACGACTGATAAATATAAAGTTTATTCCAAAACAGTTCCATTGGCAGAAGGAATTCTCAGCTCAGTTCCCTATTCCAGATTGAAAATGTCAAAGATCACAGTGTCACAGCTGATCCATGCAGCATTTGATGCCTTCAAAATGTGTTATACACTACTATACAAAACACGCACTGTGGAAGATAGCCAAGAGGTTAGCAGCTTTTACTAATGATGTTAGGGCCCCACTAGTAAAATATTAATCTTAATTAAAAGTCAGGGTAGTATTAAATGCTGTGCAATTTTTTTTAAATTTTCATCACAGTGCCAATGTTGTTGAAATGTAATATCTATATTTCAAATGGTGTAATTAATTGGAGTGAAAAGTGACATAATCGGGACAGAATATTGCTCAGTTGTTGGTTCCAAAATCCACAATACCCAATAAATTAAGTCTCTTTAGATTTTTAAAAATAAAGTATATGTATATTAATCAGTAAAACTATCTGGATGATTCTGAATTTAATTTGAATACATCAAATTATTCTAGCTGTGGACAATATTCCAACATTCTAATGTTACTGATCTTAATTCATAAATGGGTTGACTGAGGAAGGTTAGAGCCAATAGATATTTATAACCAAGTTCAAAAGAAAGAAAATCAGACTCTTTCACTAGTCCTTGTTTAATGCTTCTGCCAAATTTACATTTCACCCTACAAAGTGGCTCGAGGCAAAATTTGGTATTTCTGGAAAGACTCAGTGACCTTTCTTCTTCTGTCTGGAAGCTAGTTCTGAGCTGATAATGATCTATAATCCGTTTTGAATTGAAATGCTGTTCAAAGGTATTGCTATCCTTTCTAGTAAAACAATGTTCCCTAAGTAACCTGCAATGGAAAGCAAATTATTTATTAAAATCTGTTGAGCACAGCTAAACTGAATGAAACTAACTGATATTAAAGTTTATTGCAAACACATTTCTGCATGGTGAATACTACTTGAGTCAAATAGATAATACGGGCTGAAATTTAGTCTCAGTGATACTGAGCCTCCCACTAGTTGCAGAACGCATGAGAGTTCTACACAGATCTGGAGATTTCCCTGTGTTTTGGGTGACCAGACACAATTTAAGTGTAATCAAGCACTTTGCTGGCCAATGTTTGGGCTCCTACACAATCCAGGACCGTGGAGGATGGAAATCCTGGTGCCCAGTACTGCTGGTCATTCAGAAGTCAACAGATTCCCATTATCAATGGTGCCACTGGGATTGTTGCTGCTGCTGGGAATGGTTAGAGGCCTTCATCGGGGATCAGAGCAGGATCCTGGAAACAGTGGAGTGGGGCAGACAGGGGATTGCTGGTGAAGGGCGGGGTGATATAGCTGGGTGGTGCGAAAGACCTGAGTGATGATTAAATCCCAGAGGCCCTTCCTGCCTCCATCCTCCAATAAATTGAGAACAATTTTCCCAGCACAGGTTGGGAAAGGTACTCCTGCCCAATTCTCTTGGTGTGCTCTATTAAATTCCAGCCATGACCTTCCAATGCACACATTGTCCAAAACCTTACTGGCAAAAATTAAATCAGTTTAGGAATGAAAGTGGGTCCTGAGCTTGTGTAGATGGATATTTGGACCCAAAGGGCAATTTTTACTGCTAGCTGTAATTTAAAAGGCTTTGCTATGACTGCCAATAAATTAAGGATGAAAGCCTGATTTTCAGAGCTACTAGTCTAATCATAGAACTGGCACCATGGACAGCATCATCAAATTCTACTGCTAGGGTTGTCACACTGACCTTATCATGAAAAACAAGATGAACTGGTATATCTAGCACAAATTATATGAGTCACATTCTTGATGCATTTTGAAATGCATGGCTGAGCAATTACACCCCTTGAGAGATCCCCCATGGCTCCTTGGAAGAAGCAAGGTTCATAGATGTTCAAAGTAGTTGTCACCTGATGGTCACCAGGTTAGGATAGCCACCCATTCCTTCAGGTTAGAGCTGTCATTCCAACAGCTGACATAGTTCAGGCCCAATGTCCTGGGATCCTCTCGGCCTATGCCAACGCTCATGTGGAGGAAATGACAAAGACAAAATAACCAGTGCTCTTCTGCATCCTGAGGGGATCTTCAGCTGTGACCTTCAGTCCCATTTTCATTTACAGTGTGTTGGGAATGTACAAAACAGCACAGGATCTTAGCAATGAGAATTCAACAATCACATCCCTTAGCTTGACATATTACTTCCTAAAGTGAAAGATGGGACATTCGGGCAAAGAGGGCTATATAATGAGCATGTTAGCACTTCATTGTAAGACCTTATTTTAATGAGTGACAAATAGATAGCAGTACAGTCTGAGTGCTACAAGTATAATTTCTCCTCACAGCCCAATATCACCCATGGAAGGCACCAATACACAAATGAGAGACTTGCAAAGTCCTGCCAGATCAGGTGAAGAGGGAATGAGTTCTATGCCCCTGGGCACTCCAGGAGTGCCTTCATTAGCTTTGTTTGTTGTGGCCTGCAGCTGCCTCTTTTAATGTCACCCATCATTACTTCTGCTTCACAAGAGGTATCTTTTCTTCAATTTGCAAGGACTGTTGACATAGTCAACATTCTTTATGACAAGAATTTGCACCCTAAACACTTGATCAGTCCATGCATTGCACTTGCATGATGATATGATTAGAAATGACGTGAGCCTGCACAATGATTAAAGTGTGATAGATGCAATTCCCCTTCCTGAAATATAGCCTGTGTTTCTCAGCACCATGACTCCATCAACTCACAATGTGGTCCAACGTGATCACAGGTCTTTTTAGCTCTTGGCAGATCATGGTAAGGAATGCAGGTCATGCTGTATACCTTGAAACTCAGGCTACACCTGGTATTTAACACCCCCACCAAATCTCCATGTCTCTTTCTATTCATCATTCCCTGGAGATCCCATTTCAACCATATCCCCACATGTTCGCATTCATTGTCGAATTGAGAATTCAATCATCTTCCTTACTTTGAGTTGCATCACGGCACTTTAGTGATACCCCATTGGGCTGTTCAGTGCCCACCCTCCCAATGATACCATGATGGCAGTCATTCTCTCTCACAGTATCTCATCTTCTTCCATGCACTACTAGCTCTCTCTTATGTACCAAATTTACCTCCCTCCTATACTTGTTACCTCCGCATCCCAGACTGCTGCTTATAACAATCAGCAGTGATTCCCTCCACCCCCCACTGCTATAAAAACCCCCAATACCATCCCACCCCTCTACATGAGCAAGCAAGTAGCCCTGAGATGCAAGTTGATCCAAGCTGTGAGCCTGTCTGTGTATATGAGCTGTCCTTCCAGCAGCATTAAAATGAGAGGTGCTAGTACACTCCAAATTGCAACATGGAAGTGCAGTAGCATGCTGTAAGTGGATCAGGAATGTGATAGGATGTTGCAGTAAGGCTGGCATGTGTTGGATGCCAAGATCAGTGTCATGGGTTACATGCTATCTCTGCCTTTGGAGCATGCTCATTGGTGCCAGGTGTCAAAGATAGTGCTTGAAAAAAGAAAGCAGAAACTTGGAGTCATCATTCTGACTTTCCAATTGACTACTCTCAGTATCTAGCTTCAATCCGATAGGTGGGAAAATGGGAACCTGCATAATAATGAGGTAAGGTGAATAATAATGAGGGTAATAATGATCAATAATCGCACTTAAAAGGCACTTAAAAGACAGTGTCTCATCTTAATCTCCATAACTCTGTTGAAAACTGCAACATGTTGTTCCTGATTTCAAGACAGTCCTTTCTCCACTTCTCCCACACTTCCAGCCATAGCCCCTTGCTCCTCAATAATTTAACTACCTTTTAATCCTTCACCTTTACTGCTTGTTGTACTTCATTTTCTAAAGGTTCATGTTGAGAAACGAGAGATCTCTTTATTCTCAAGCAAATTTTCTCCTTCACATGCTCCATCTTCTGTTTCTTTCTTTTACCCCTCAAACCTTTCTTTCCTTCAAAAAGTAAATTTGCCTCTAAATTAAATGAGAATGTGAAATGTGACTGTCTGCCCACTCTTTCTACTTGTCCTTTCTCTCTCTGTTTCCTTCTGGCTCTCAGTTATTAGAATGTGATAAATTCTATCTCTCTTTCACTTTAAATTAAAATTTATGTGAATTAAACAGAGGTTGACTTAAATTTTCAGCTGATGAATTTTTATGAAAATTGAAGTTATAGTAAATGAAGAGAAACTGTGGCTCTCTTTACTTTCCGACTAACACACTGCTCTCATCAATGAGAAAATTCACCTGATTCTTTCTCTGTTAGTTCATTAAGAGCTGAGAGACAGAACATTGGTGAGTTTCTTCCTCTATCTGTCAACTTGACACTGGCATTTCAGGTTGCCAGAAGCTGCCAGCCAATCAGAGGCCAGAAGTTTCTGGGTCATAAAGTTGACTGGTTGATGACTGCTCCAGCTGCAAGAAGCTAGGGTTTTAAAATATCTCCTTGTAGCAGGGTCTGGCTCATGGAGACAGCGGGGGGGGGGGGGGGGGCCTGAAGGGTCAGAGGCAGTGGGAGATACCAGAGATTGTCGGCACCACATTCTCTTCCTCAGCAGACAGGTTGTGTTGCTTTCCCCATCAAAAACTAGTTACCTTTTCCGCTCACTGAGGGATGTAATAGAATGGGGAGGTTGTGAGTTAGGGCCTTTACATGTCCATTAATTTACCACTTAAAGACCTTAGTTGCTGGCAAATCAAAACTAAATCAACCAGCAGTTAATTGCAGAGTGGGGAGATGGGGGAGGGGCAAATTTCTGTCCAATGTCAACTTGTTCAGTTATTTTACTTTTTTGTCACTTCTCTTGTCAGTTCCAGGGAGAATAATATTCCATCTGTGTCTGTCTTTCAACTCTCTCTCTCCTGCTTATTCTCTCTGACACTTGCTCTTACCCATTTAAAAAACAAATTGATGTGAATTTAACTTCAAAGTTTTGAAATTTCAAAGCCCTCTTGCTTTTCAAAATTAGTTGAAGAGCTGCTAAGTAGAATATGCTAGAAGTTGGGCATAAAGTCCACCAGTATATTGATGGAATAACATGAAATCTTTTTGGGAAGTTAGAGATGTGACACAAGTTCAAATTTAGCTTTCAAATTCAGCTCAGAGTGGAAGCTTTGGCCAAAACTATCAAGATCAAGACCACATTTTGAGAGCAGATCATGCTGACAAGAATAAACTTTAAACAAGGTATTAAAGGCACAAGTCCAATATTATTTCAAGATACTTTATGGATGTGGCACAATTCTCCCCCTTTTCTCAGCTTTCAGTTATCTATCACAAGATATATGTCAGAGGAGTGTTTCAGTTTCTTGAGTGCCATGAATTTCAAGAGGAGTCACAAGACAGACTTTCTTGTAAGTTTCAGTCAAAAGATTTGGTATTTATTTCTCACAGTTTCCAAAATGTAATCATAACAATCCACACACTATTCTCATACATCCCAATGTCGGCATACAAAAGAATAGATGATTGCTAAAGATGGAACAGGCACTTATAAAGTTCCGTGGGTCAATATTACTTTGCTTCTACCGGAAAATCTTTGCAGGCTTGGAAATTCTCCCCTAGTTAACTGATGAAGAAAAAAAAAGTTCACAAGTTTCTAGTAATAAACTCACAATAATGTTCCAAAACAATAGCAGGTTTCTAACATTTCAGTTGATCTGTGATCGAAGCTATAGGAGAACTATACTTTGGCAGTTATGTGCCAGTCTCTGCCAAAGGTGGCTACTGAGGCAGGGTCCTCTCTTGTACTGGATGAAAAAAGAATTCCCTCTAGTTTTCACATTACAAACTGCCCTACTGGGATGTCCTTGTTGATTAGTAAGGTATTGACTCTCTCTCCCTCTCTCTCTCCCTCTCTCTAACCAGTTACAATCATGTGATGACTATATTGATCTTTTCCATTTTTCACAAAATGGGTTGAAACCTATTTAATGACACATAATGGGGGAAATATTTGATATGCGACCCACATTCTAGCTTTGAGTATGCTGTTCAATAAATTCAGTTGAAATTGCATTTTCATAGGGCCAGCACACCTAGCAATTACTGCAATTTTTAAATCGCTTTCATTGAAATGGTGAGAAACCATCAACCACATCTGTGAAGATAATGTGCATTTTATTAAGTACCTTCAGAAATATGTTTTGACATGTGTGTGCCTGTCTGAACACAAACCACAAAGATAAGTCTCTTAACTCTCCGGAGTCCATTTTGTGAAAGTACAGCATCCATTTTTGATGTTGCTTTTACAAGTAAAATTTTGATTTCCCTATAAACTTTAGGATGTGAATGTAACATTATAAGCTACTTCATTATTATAAAATCTGCAACTATTGCTTAAATTATTACTTTGGTCATTAGAAATTTCAGTTACTGGCCCTCAGTAATCTTTATCTTGCTGAAAACATTTCTGGTTGTGTCTTACCAAATAGTAAATCCTACTCACCTATCGTCCTTGTCATTGCTGATATATCTATAGACTAATATTGCCAGTGCCTAAAATTCTCATCTTTTTCCTAAAATCCCTTCAAGGACTTGTTCAAAGATAGGTACAGTGACAGGTAGCATTGAGGAGGTAGGGAGGCTGCAGAAGGATTTGGACTGGAGTGGGCAAAGAAGTAGCAGATGGAATACAATATGGGAAAGTCTGAGATCATGCACTTTGGTAGGAAGACTAGAGGAATGGACTGTTTTCTAAATGGGGAGAAAATTCAGAATCCTGAAGTGTAAAAAGACTTGAAAGTTTTAATCCAGCATTCTCTTGAGCTAGTTCGGAAGACAAATGCAATGGTGGCATTTATTTTGAGAGGACTTGAATATAAAGGCAGGGGTGTGCTTCCAAGGCTCTATAAGACTCTAATCGGACCACATTTGGAGTGTGGGGGCAGTTTTGGGCCAGATATCTCAGGAAGTATGTACTTGCCTTGGAGCATGTTCAGAGGAGGTTGATGAGGATGGTCTCAGGTATGAGAAGCTTAACATACAAGGAATGTTTGAGGACTCTGGGTCTTCTTCTATGGAGTTTAGAAGGATGAGGTGGGATCTAATTGAAACATATAGATTACTGAATGGCCTGGACAGAGTGGATGTTGGGAAGATGTTTCCATTGATAGGAGAGACTAGGACCAGAGGGTAGGCCTGAGAGTAAAGGCAAGACCTTTTAGAATGTAGATAGGGATAAATCTCTTTAGCCAGAGAATGGTGAATTTATGGAATTCATTGCCACAGAGGGCTGTGAAGGCCAGGTCATTGAGTATATTTAAAACTGAGATAGATAGGTTCTTGTGTATCAAGGGGGTCAAGTGTTACATGGAGAAAGTGGGAGAATGGAGTTGAGAAACTTGTCAACCATGATTGAATGGTGGAGCAGACTCGGTGGGCTGAATGTTCCTATGTCTTATGATCTTATGTTTCATCCTGTATGTATCTTTCTCTGTTTATAAACATCTGAAGATTTCCTTTTATTTATCTCACATCTTGTGCATTCTTTTCTCTTTCCCCCCATTATAGGCGTCTGAGTCTTGAATGGTCTGGATCTCATGCTCTGAAATTTCCTTCCAAAACACCCCCATCTTGCCCATCTTTCAGACTTCTTTTAAGTGCCTCTTTAAAACTGACCTCTTTAGCCATTTCTTTTTCGATTAGTATCAAGTTTTTAATTTCACCTTTATTGAAGGAGTTAGAAATTGTTCTCTATGTTAAAAATCCTACACAAAAGATTATCATCAGAGAAGTGTTTCAAAACCATTTCCCCCAGTTACATTCAGGAAAGAACTTTCACACTGAACACAGGGAATTTGCATAAGACCATCCTACATCTGATGGAAAGTCCTAGTCTTTAATCTAAAACAAAATGCAAATTTCTTAGTTTTAGAAAATCTGTTTGGAGTAGAATTTAACAAAATTGCTCTCTCAACCTGAATTGTCGATGTATTTCTGAATGCACCTCCAATTCTGGATACTACGTTTTTTCTGTTCCTTCAAAATGCATCCTCCTTGAAACTTGTTCTATCTGGCTCCTCAAGTTTTCATTTTTCCCCATTGTGCATTTCTCCCTAGCCTTATTCTGTACAAAACTAGAAAAACTGACCTGTGGGCTACACCCCTAAATGAATTCTTCCCCTAAGACATGCATTCTAAATGTAGCCTCAATCTTGACTGAAATATTGCCCATATTCCTCCTGTGTTCTTTTACAAGTTTCTTCTAACTCTTGCCACAAATATTTTTGATTCCTATCCCTTAACTTTCCACTTCCATTTGTCCTCTCCAACCCCAATTACACTTTCTCATCTGTTCCCCGTTTCTTATTTTCTTTATTGTTTTAATTTGCATTTTCCATTGTTCTCTTTTTTCTTCCATTTATTTTTCCGATTCTAGCTCTGTCTCCATCACTCTTAATTTAATTCCTACTGCACCTGTCTTTTTGAATGAGAAATGTTGCTTGAAATGCCAGGTATGGAGGTGCTATGTACTGCAGGTCACATTTGTCAATGCCAAATGCAGAAGAAACTCAGCCTCAGTAGCTGTCTTCTTGACTCTCTCTCCTGCAAGCTTGCTAGTTCTGTAACCAATTATACTTCAAATCTCTTCCTATTTAAACTAGGTACTTTAGCTAATTTAGACTTTGAGTGTTAGTGCATTATGGGCCATATCGATTCAGATGCACTTATACGTTTCTCCAGAATTTCATTTTCAAAATGAAAGTTGGGAGATATAAAAACATATGGGTTCCAATCAATATCGTCCATTTTGCAGTATCACCCAGTGTCAAAATTACCTACACCCTCCATATCTTCTCACTTCCCTCAGTCCCTTGTTGCTTATGTTTTGCTTTCTCTCTGTTCCTTTCAAACACTAACTTCACTCGCAACAATGTAATCAACATTGGGCGGCACGGTGGCACAGTGGGCGGCACGGTGGCACAGTGGTTAGCACTGCTGCCTCACCGCGCCAGAGACCCGGGTTCAATTCCCGCCTCAGGCGACTGACTGTGTGGAGTTTGCACGTTCTCCCCGTGTCTGCGTGGGTTTCCTCCGGGTGCTCTGGTTTCCTCCCACAGTCCAAAGATGTGCAGGTTAGGTGAATTGGCCATGCTAAAATTACCCATAGTGTTAGGTAAGGGGTAAATGTAGGGGTATGGGTGGGTTGCGCTTTGGCGGGTCGGTGTGGACTTGTTGGGCCGAAGGGCCTGTTTCCACACTGTAATGTAATATAATCAACGACCTGTCCTCTCCACTTGGCCACGTTGCCTTGCATTGTCACTTCTTTACTTCTTTCACATTTCACCCCATCTGGCCATTATTCTGTCAGTCCACAGTGCTTCATATCCCGTCACGATCTGTGCTTCTTTGACTGTCAGTCAAACCTGTACTCTTCCCATAGACGACTACCGCCAAAGCACAAAGCTGATGGGTGTAAGTGAGCAGGCATGTGCACTGTAGGTGATAGACCTGAGTGAAATAAGGCAGGCGAATGGTCAGCAATGAGTTCGGGCAGAGATTGAATCAGTTGGCATGGGTAATTCAGAGTGTACAGCTGGAAGCCTTCACTTCCAAGGGCTAGCAGGCCAGGCGAGAGGAAACAAGTAGGAGAGCAAAAAGGACCTGATCTGAAACTATACTAAATTTTTAAAAATCTAACTTGGCAGTGGCTTAAAATGAAACTGATATGAATTAAAATTCAGATACTTATTTAAGAGAAGTGTGGCACACTGAAGCACACTCTTTACTTTGCATTAAAGAAGATTATCTGTATTGTCAGCTAAAGAACAGACTGGGAAGGTGAAGTTAATAGATGAGTAGCAATGAGGGGATTGTAACTGAAGTACATAAAGATCTGATGCCCATATTGCACAATTCAAACAAATACAGAACTTTTAAAAATATTCCAAACTTTATACTATGTTAAAATAAAAACAGAAATTGCTGGAAAAACTCAGCAGGACTGGCAGCATCTGTGAAGAGAAAGCAGAGTTAACATTTTGGGTTCAGTGACCCTTCTTTAGAACCCATTAAAATATATTTTGGTTTATAATGCATGTTTACAATGATTTATACACCAAAGAATTTCCTCATTTGGAGAAATCTGAATGCATTGTCTTACTTTTGAATTGATGTTTGCTGTTGCTGTGTTCTTCCAAGAGGTGGCATTTTTTGAGTGTCATTATATTTTAAAACCAGCAGAGGGCAGTTACTGACCGCAAACACATGCAGCATTTGTAATTTGTCTTTCTGTGAAATAGGGTGAACAAAGAGCAATCATTAAACCACAGATAAATATGTCAAAAGTAAATCCACATATTGCTTTCAACAGTGCATTATAAAGATGTTTGCACAGGTACAACAAAGAAGTGTCTTAGACACTGATGTGAACATTATTAGAAAATCATAGAATTGTGCAGTAGCAGACTATTTGGCCCATCATACCTGTACTGGCTCTTTTAAGGAACTGTGAAATTAAACCCATTTCCTTGATCTTCGCCCCATTGCTCTGAAACTTTCTTCTTTTCAAACTTACATTCTATAATTAACTTGAATACACTTTCATTAATGTTTCAGGCAATGCATGCCAGATTGTAAAGATTACTGAGCGAAAATGTCTCCTCATTTTGCCTCTCATTCTTTTGTGAATGATTTTAAATATATATCCTTTGGTTATTGGTTCTTCTATTATTTAAAATAGTATCTTTTTGTTCAACTCTACCAAACTCCTTCTTGATTTGTACCCCTATATTAAGTTAACCTTTAGCCTTCCCTGATGTAAGAGTGCAACATTAGTTTCTGATCTCTGCAAATGACTGAGGTCCTGCATCCCTGCTAATATTTTAGTCCTGATACTACCTCAACCTTTTCTAAGACCATGACTTCATTACTAAAGTATGATATCCCGAACTGAACATTGACCTGGATGTTTACATTCCACAATCTAACACTCGACAACATTACTGCTTTACCATCTCACTCGATTCCTGCACTCTGTATGTGCTGTCAGGCTACTTAGTCAGTGTTAATTGAGAAGTGAGTTGACATGAGATGAAAGTACAGTGTTAATAGTTGAGCAGGCTATTTTGAGATTCTTGGCCTTGGAAGTTAGCTGGTTTCTGGTTCCCCTTTTATCCTGGTTCCTTTTAAGCTAGCTCACCAAATAGGAGAGCAAAAGAAAACCTGATCTGAAACTACAATAAATGCTTAAAAATCTTACTTGGCAGTGGCTTAAAGTAAAAATGATATGAATTAAAATTCAGATACTTATTTAAGAGATGAGTGGCTCACTGAAGCACACTTTTTACTTTGCATTAAAGAAGATTATCTGTATTGTCAGCGAAAGAACAGACCTGTAAGGTGAAGCTAATAGACAAGTAGCAATAATAACTGACTTGCAGCACTCAAGGTGAGAGAAACTGTAATGCAGGGGTGGCTATTAGTTAATTCTTTGACTTTGACAAAACACTAGTGCTCAGGCCAAAGCTAATAAACACAAGTATTCAGCCCACTAACGCACGTAAGCACCTGATCCCATGAATACATACATATATCAAGGTTAAAACTTCACAGTAGACTCAATGTATTCTTGAAAAGGGGAAATGAAAATAATATGTCCACCCAGTTCATTATCTTTTCTCCCATCATATTCACAGTCTGAGATATACACAGGAGATTTCATGTCTGCTGGTGATGTATTTCTGTGTTTGAAACTTCCTTGACACCTTCAGGTGTAACATTCCAAATTTCCTCTCCAGACAGCCAATGAATTTACATAAGTTGTCATCTTTTAGCTGTAACTTCTTCTGTTACAAAACACCAATTGGAATTAAAAGTTCATTACGTCCCTAAGTGATCTAGGATTATTATCTGTGGTCATGACGAAATTTTAGTGAGGTGAGACAATAGGTTCAGAATTCTCATATGTTAAGTATAGGTGTGTGCACTACATTTATCAGTTCCTAACCAACAAATTTAAGATTAATGAATGAAAAATTACTGGAAATGATATTTTAATCTGTGTTCTTACTACAACTAAGCCTATGCATTTGATGTTTTACTCCTAAAAGACATTAAATTATGTAATATGATATTACAGTATGTTGTGGAGTACCATTAAGTATTCTGATTTTCTGTGTTTCAAAGGGCATTCTTGAAAAATCTACTTCATTTGCATTAATTTGATTCATCCCATAATTTTTGAATTGTTCAAAATGTCTCACAAACAATTATATACTTCTGTAATGTAGCCATCGTCGAATGTTGGGAAGCACAGCACCACTTTGTACACACTAATGTCCCATAACCAGCGATGGGATAAAAATTTAAGTAATATATTTTGGTGAAGCTGCCTGAAGGATAAACATTGGCCAACATATCAGGAGATTTCATTTAATCTTTGTCATACAATGACATTGCACCTTCAAAATTTTAAGTTAAATTAAATTTAAATAATTAAGAATGCAGTTAGGGATTCATTTCAGCACCTTATTTGAAATATAGTACCTCTGACATTGTAATACTTACTGTCTCTCCTTTGGAGTAATAGGTAGCTAAGGTTTGTATGCATTTTCAGAACCTGACCACTCTGTGGCACTGCAGAATGACTTTGACTTTGGTGGGTGATTTTTGTATTCCCCCCCCCCCCCTCCAAAACATCTTTGTTGTATTTCTCTTCAGGCATATTTCCAAATTCTTGTTTCAATCTCCCACCTTTGGTCAATATGCTGTATAGACTTAAGTTTAAAGTTTTGAATCCTATTAGTTTTTTTCGTCTGTTATGGGATATGAGCATCACTGGCTGGGTCCGTATTTATTGCCCATCTCTAATTGCCCAGAGAGCAGTTAAAAGTCAACCACATTATTGTGGATCTGGAGTTGCACGTAAACCTGAATGGATAAGGACAGCAGATTTCCTTCAGTAAAGGACATGAGTTAACCAGACGGTTTTATAAGATAATTGACATCGGTTGTACGGTCATTTTTTTTATTCTATACTTCTAATAAATTCAAATCCTATAGGTCCTATGGTGGGATTTCAAACTCACATTCCCGGATTATTGCCCTGGGACTCTGCATTACTGGCCCAGTGACATTCCCACTGTCCCATCTCCTTTCTACTAGACTAAGTTTCTCATTGATTTCTATCTGTTCTGTGTCTCTTGTGGACACCTGCTGTAACTGACTGTGGGAATCTCAGTGGGCCACTCTGGTAGACACAGAGCCATCACCTTCACCTTGAATGTGTTCTTGTGTTTTTACCTCTCTCAGACATTCCTCCAAGTAATGTTTAATCAGAGGGAGGATTGATATATCAGTTCAAGGGAGTGCAGCAGGTGGTAATCAGCAATTTGAATTGACCTTGTTTGACCTGAAGTTATGAGATTTCATGGGATCCAGAGAAAATGGGCATTCCTAGGGTTATTCCCATCTGACTGTATACCACTGTGCATGCACATTTGGTATTTCTAGCCTTCTGAAAGATCAAGGCGTAGCCAGGTTTGATAATGTTGCAAGATAAAATGTTGGTTGACAGATATAATTGCTGATGCAAGTTTTGGAACTTTGTCAGTAGATCTCTTTGATTTATAAAACACGTCTCAGACATTTATGTCTTAAGTTATTACAGGCACTGAATTACTTTCAAAATGCAATATTACTGCTAAGAAGATAAACACATTATTGTATAACACTACACTGCATAATCACAATTGCTGAGAAGGAAAACAATTCAGGGGTTACAGAGCAAATCAGTCAAGGTCCACAAGACTATCGTGAAAGTGATAAAATTCTGAAATATCAAAGCAAGACAATTAAATCTAAGCAAGATATACTGTTTCTACTTTGCATAAGAACTTATCCAGGCCACATATAGAATACTATGTCCAGTTTTGGCAGCTTCACATGATGGCACTTTATTTCAAAGGTAGTCCACTTGAGTAGTGATCCTCAAGTATCTTGATTAAAGGACAAAATAACAAAGAATTGCAGATGCTGGAAATTTGAAACAAAAACAAATTGCTGAAGAAACTCAGATTGTCTAGTAGCATCTGTGGAGAGAAAGCAGAGTTACTGTTTCACGTTCAGTGATCTGTTTTCAGAAAGACCTCTTTTCCAACTGGTTAATAATCATGAATGTCCATTTTGATTATAATGAAAACACAAAAGTGCTGCCTGTAAAGACTGATTTAATAATGAATTTAAGATAACAAATCATTACATTGAACAATAATTTGTGGACTTTTTCACTGACATCGACAGGAATGAAGTAGAACAAACAAACCAGAGATGAGGGATAACTCTGACTTTACTAACCTTCTAACCCCATTTAAAATTGAACAGCCTATTATTGATACACTTATACAATCATTTCACAAATCATATCTAAATCATCTATTGTTCAATGAGTAACAGCAGGTTTACCTGATATAGATGTTTAACAGGTTAAAAGTAGGTTATTATTTAAAAAAAAATTTTCATAAACATGCTCAGTTATTTCCTCTAGTCTTGAATATTCACTTGAAAGTAACTTCCTTGGAATAAGTGTACAAAACCAACCCAGTTTCTCAGTGATATTTAATCTTGGAAAAAGCTAATATTATTGCAACATGTTGGAAGCTTTCCTGAAGTGGCTGCTGGGTTGGGACAGGGGCGAGGCAGAGGGAGAGACTGTCACACATCCCCTTCCGGAATATGCCTTTGCAAAGAAGGTCTGGCGAGAGATGCAGTGGGTTTTGTTGAGGTTTGTCCAGAACAGCTCCATGACATGGGACTCTGTGGCCTGTGGACTATTCCCCGGGATGCACACCAAGCCAAATATCGATTGCACTTGGAAGATTATCAGCTCAGTGGAGTTGACCTTGACCTAGGATTGCAGACTGGCACATTCCAAGGTCCAGGACTATATGCTGAGTGACACACTAAAGCTTGGGGCAGCTACCGCAAGATCTATCCAGTGTGTTTCTGCCAAAGTAAAACAGGGAAATCGATTCAGTTATTAGACCCTCTTGGTGCCTCAAGTATATGTAAATATAGCCCTATGTAAGTAAGAAATGCGTTAGGTTTTTTGCAACTGCAGGGAATGCCAAATTCCAATGTTTGTTTGTTCTTTATGTGCAAAGACTGTACAGAACTGCTTCAGTAACTGTGTATGTATGTAAGTTTTTTTATGAATACAGAAGTTTGGAAGTTTTGTGTAATTAACACAATTATAGGATTCAATTCAACAAGAGATGACTACAAACAGAAAATGCAGCTGGCCAGACAGCTTACATTGACACTTGCTTACTGCATGAGTCCAAGTGGAATGTACTGAAGTATCACAAGAGTGGCTGACCTCCCACCATCTCTCCCCTCCTGCTAACTCACTGCGGAGGCAGAATGCTGAATATTCAATAATTTTGCAAATGGGAGTCTAGTGCTGGATTATAAAACTGGTGTTAATTTATAAAAGTGAATGGCTTGCTCTCCTCCATTTCCCTTCACCTCATGCCTTGTATTTCTTCTGCTGTCTTGCACCCATTTGATGGTCTTACAGGCATCCTGGAAAGTCCCCTTAGAGATCTTGTTCTTGTACCACAACTGCAAATTACTGCCTCTTCTAAGGACCTCCAACTACCAGATTGGACTAAGAACCATTTTAGTTTAGGGAAGTGTGGAGAAAAACTGACAACATGGAACTAGGTTAGCTGGTAAGAAGCACAGAAAGTCATTGATTTGTGTGATAAGTTACTGATTTATGCATTGTGTGTGGATTTGCAGCCAACGTTCAAAAGGGATTCAACTGCATTCTTGACAGTGCCATCATATGTGTAGAACCACAGGAGATAGGCGAGGTCCTCAGTGAATATTTCTCCTCTGTGTTTACCGTGGAGAAAGACATGAAGTCTTGGGAACTTGGGGAAGTTAATGGTGATATTTTGGGGACAGTCACATCACAGTAGAGGAGGTGTTGGATGTGTTCGAATGTATGAAGGTGAATAAATCTCCCGGTCTGGACCAGATATATCCAAGAACACTGTGAGAGGCTAGAGAAGAAATTGTGGGGGCCCTGGCTTATAAAGTTGCAGCATCGTTAGCTACAGGTGAGGTCCAGGAAGACTGGAGGGTAGTGAATGTTGTGCCATTATTCAAAAAGAGCTGCAAAGAAAAACATGTGAGAGGCTAGAGAAGAAATTGTGGGGGCCCTGGCTTATAAAGTTGCAGCATCGTTAGCTGCAGGTGAGGTCCAGGTGAGGTCCAGGAAGACTGGAGGGTAGTGAATGTTGTGCCATTATTCAAAAAGAGCTGCAAAGAAAAACATGGGAATTATATACCAGTAAGCTTAACATCTATGATAGGTAAGTTATGTGAGAAGGTTCTGAGGGATATGCATTTGGAAAGACAGGGTTTGATTAGGTGTAGTTAGTATGGCTTTGTGCGTGGAAGATCATTCCTCACAAATTGTTAGAGTCCTTTGATGAAGTAACCAGGATGATTGATGTGGGGGGGCGGGGGGGTGGTAGATGTAGTCTAAATGGATTTCAGTAAGGCCTTTGCTAACGTTCCACATGGTAAGCTGCTCTGGAAGATTAGATCGCATGGAATCCAGGGAGAGCTGGCAAATTGGATACACAATTGGCTTGATATTAGGAAACAAAGGGTAATAGTGGAAGGATGCTTTTTGGACTGGAGGCCTGTGAGTAGTGCTGTGCCTTGGGTCGATGCTGGGCCCATTGCTGTTTGTTATCTGTATCAATGATTTGGATGAGAATGTATAAGGCGTGATTAGTAAGTTTGTTGAAGACACTAACATAGGAGTATCGTGGTCAAGATGAAGGTTATCAGAAATTGCAGCAGGACCTTGATCTGCTGGGGAAATGGGCCAAGAAATAGCAAATAGAGTTGAATACAGATAAGTGTGAGGTGTTGCATTTTGGAAAGTCAAATCAAGGTGGGAGTTCCATAATGAATGGTAGGGCCTTAAGGAATGTAGTGGAACAGAGGGACCTTGGAGTTCAGACGCATGGTTCTCTGAAAGTGGAGTCACGGGTAGACAGGGCAGTGAAGCAGGCTTTTGGCACACTGGCCTTCATCATTCAGGGCATTGCATATAGAAGTTGGGAAGTTATGTTGCAGTTGTACAGGACATTGGTAAGGTCACACTTGGAGTACTGTGTTCAGTTTTGGTCAGCTTGCTGTATGAAGGATGTTATTAAACTGGAAAGAGTGCAGAAAAAATTTACAAGGATGTTGTAAGGACTCAAGGGACTGAGTTATAGGAAGAGGTTGGACAGAATGTAGGAGTCTGAGGGGCAGTCTTCTGGAAGTGTATAAGATCATGAGAGGCATGGATAGGGTGAATGCACTCAGTCTTTTTCCCAGGGTTGGAGAATCAAGGACTAGAGGGCATCAGTTTAAGGTTAGAGGGGAGAGAATAAAAAGGAACCTGAGGGGCCACTTTCTTACACAGAGGGTGTTATTCTTATGGAATAAACTGCAAGTGGACGTAGTTGAGGCAGGTACATTAACAACATTTAAGAGGTATTTGAATAAATGCATGGATAGGAAAGGTTTAGAAGGATATGGGCCAAGTGCAGGGAAATGGGTTAGCATGGTTGGACATTTTGATCAGCATGGACCAGTTTGGGTTGAAGAGCCTGTCTCCATGCTGTAGGACTCTATGCCTTTATATCAATGTATAGAATATGGATAGCTCTTTGGGGATATGTCACCCAGCCATCAAAGACTGTTTAAGTTTTCTTAGACTTTTACAGAAATTAGAGAGCAATTTCTATCTTTCCCCAAAATCAGTCAAAACGTCTTTTTCCATTTGTGTTTCTCAGAATGTTGTATTCAAATGGGCGTGGGTGTAGCAATTTTGTGAACACCATGCCAATTTAGGAAACCTCAAAGGACCAGATGATTTTTTTCCTCTCTATCTCTTTCCTTGTATTTTATGATGCTTTTGATTCTTGTCCTTCAGGGTAAAATGTAACTTCTACATATCAATGTATTGTATTGGAAAATGATGGCATTCATGTATAACGTAAGGCATATTGAACTTTATTTTATAGGATTAAGAAATTATTACTAGCAATTGTTTCCCTTTTTCCAACAGAATCTGTTCATGATTTAGCAGAGACAAGTATCTGCAGTTCAAATGATAGTCAACTAGAAAATGGAAGCTCTGGTGTGTCTGGAGATGAAAACGCCAATTCAGGTAAGGTGTTGTGTAACTTAATTGGCAGAGTATGTATAGAGTCTATCTAATAACAGTTATGAGCAGAATAAGAATAACAGCAGAATAAGAGACCTTGGAGTGCAGGTTCATAGCTCCTTGAAAATGGAGTCGCAGGTAGAAAGGATAATGAAGAAGGTGTTTGGTATGCTTTCCTTTATTGGTCAGAGTATTGAGTACAGGAGTTGGGAGGTCATGTTGCGGCTGTACAGGACATTGGTTAGGCCACTGTTGGAATATTGCGTGCAATTCTGGTCTCCTTCCTATCGGAAAGATGTTGTGAAACTTGAAAAGGTTCAGAAAAGATTTATAAGGATGTTGCCAGGGTTGGAGGATCTGAGCTATGGGGAGAGGCTGAGCTATGGGCTGTTTTCCTTGGAGCGTTGGAGGCTGAGGGGTGACCTTATAGAGGTTCACAAAATTATGAGGGGCATAGATAGGATAAATAGACAAAGACTTTTCCAGGGGGTCGTGGATTCCAGAATTCGAGGGCATAGGTTTAGGGTGAGAGGGGAAAGATATAAAAGAGACCTAAGGGGCAACGTTTTCACGCAGAGGGTGGTACGTGTATGGAATGAGCTGCCAGAGGATGTAGTGGAGGCTGGTACAATTGCAACATTTAAGAGGCATTTGGATGGGTATATGAATAGGAAGAGTTTGGAGGGATATGGGTCGGGTGCTGGCGGGTGGGACTAGATTGGGTTGAGATATCTGGTCGGCATGGATGGGTAGGAGTGAAGGGTCTGTTTCCATGCTGTACATCTTTATGACTAAGAATACATAGAGAGGACATTCCTAAGGTTAGCATTACCTGAGCCAAGTTGAGCACACACTAGGCTACGGAAAGAAGGAAATTAGGTATTGTAAAGGCGTTGGTAAGAATCTTTTAATTGTCACTGTGTAAAGAAATGTTGCCAGCAGCAAGGAGGGTTGCTAATGTTTTTTAAGAGATGCTTCATCAAATCTTCCATCATCCTAAAAGCCATTATCATCCTTTAAGTCTTTCTGGTTTATGGAGCATAGTTTTCCAACTGCTCCTCAGAAGTGAGTTTATCATGCCTGTTGACATTCTGCTAAAACTCCTCTATGTGCTTTCTAATGCCTTTACATCTTCACTGAAGGGAGGGAAGCGTGGTAAACTGGGAATGTATTGGCTTAATATTTGTGGCGTGAAGAACATTGAAAACAAATATAAGGGACACACTTTTTTTTTAATTTGAAAGGCATCGGTCAATTAATGCTTTTTGGACTGGGAGGTGTTCACTGTAACCTTCCTCAGGGGTCAGTTTTTGAACTCATTGCCATTTACAGTTTTTATTATTGACCTAGACTCTGATGTAGAGAGTACTGCTATAAAGACTATAAGATGTAAGAGCAGGAGACCTTCCAGCCCATCAAGTCTGTAAATGATTTAGCAAAATAAAAACCAAAATAAAATTTAGCAAGATAATAGATAGTGATAAGGATAGCTATGGACATCAGGATAATACAGACAGGAAGGTGAAAAAAGCAGAAGCATGACTGATAGAGTTCAATGCAGAGAAGGTGAAGTGATGCATATTGAACTAATATTAAGAAAAGATGGTACACTATAATCGGAACATTGGCACAAATTCAGACACTTCAAGGGCTGAGAATCGATAAAGGGGAGGTATTAAATAGGTAATAAAAGTAAAAGAATGCAAGTCTAACATGATGCAGGAGCAAAGGGACCGGATGTATATGTGTACAAATTATTGAAGGAGGTAGGAATAGTTGAGAGAATGGTTATTATAAAATTTAGCATTCTAGGCTGGATTGAAAGCTGTTTTGAGTATGAAAGCAAGGAGATTATTTTGAACTGGTATAGAACATTCAGCCTCAATAGGAATATTGCATTCAGTTCTGGGCACTACACTACTACATTAGAGATATTGCAGAAAAGCTTCATGAGAATACTCTCAGCCGTGAGGAAATTCAGTTAGGCAGGTAAACCGGAGAATCGGTTTCCTCGAAGAAGAGAAGATTGAGAGGAAATTAGACAGAGCTAGTCAATCTCATGAGAAGTCTGGATAGAGCAGTTAGAGAGAAACTGTTTTCGTTGGGATCAGGATCAAAGGATGTAGGGAGAAAGCCTGAATGTGGTACTGAGTTCATTAATCACTTGTGATCATATTGAGTGGCTTGAAGGGCTGAATGGCTAAAGCCTTTTCCTATTTACTATGTTTCTATGAGTTGACAAGACTCCTATGCACCTTTTAGTTCATAGCTATTTGTCTTCATTCATTGAATATGTATTTATCTCTTGTCTTTTCAATGGACTTGATATATACTGGATGAAGTAAATCTCAGTTTATATTGTTCTGTCTTCCCTTGTTGTGTTCAAATTGATCTCTAATCTTTTTACTGCTTTTTTTCTAATTGCATCCATACTTATTTGATAAAATTGGCAGATATAATAATATTGCATCAAGTTTCTGAAATTGCAGATGTAAATTATACACAATAGCAGGTCCTGCAACCAGC
>NW_025214735.1:0-50000 GCF_004010195.1 Chiloscyllium plagiosum | reverse complement strand
TGGAGAAATGTGAAACAGGCAGAGCTTTGATTGGAAGAGCAGTTCCTCACATATTCAGTCTCTCTTGTGTACGCCAGGGCTGACCTCGTCCTGATTGACTGGGATGGTAGCAGCCCTGGTGAACAGCACTGGAAGCACCACTCTCTTCTGGATGCTCAACTGCGAAATTTAAATTGAAATATTTGGGCAGCACGGTGGCTGTGTAGTTAGCAATGCTGCCTCACACGGACCTGGGTTCGATCCCACCCTCAGATGACTGTGTGGTGTTTTCACATTCTCCCTGTGTCTGCGTGGGTTTCCCTTGGATGCCTCAGTTTCCTCCCACAGTCCAAAGAAATGTAGGTTAGATGGATTAGCCATGGAAAATACAGGGTTAGATTAGATTTGATTTGATTCCCTACAGTGTGGAAACAGGCCCTTCGGCCCAACAGGTCCACACCGACCCTCCAAAGAGCAACCCACCCAGACCCATTCCCCGACACCTAACATTCTGGCCAATGTTGGCAGGATGCTCTTTGGAGGATAGTGTGACTTGATGGGCCAAATAGCCTGCTTGCACACTGTAGGGATTCTGTGATATGTCTCTGCACAGAGTTTTCACAGTGCAGAATACCTGTGACCCCAAGGTCAGTTTTTTTTTGCCCATTAACGATGTAACAGAAAGTTAAATCTTGCGGTTAAAAATGTAAGTGCATGAAACAAGATAATGTTGAAAACAAAGAATGATTAGTAATGTCTACAACAAAAGCTAAAAATGAAGGGAAAAGCAACTCAGTCAATATTGAGAGAAAAGAGACCAGTTACTGCTTCATGTATTGATCTTTTGTTGAGATCAGAAAAATTGGACTAGATTTTCTGGCAAAGGTTCTTCTATCTGAATTGCATTTTATATTAACACCCAAATCAGCCAACATTTTGGAACAAGGAAGGCACAGACACCTCAAGAATTGCAAATCACTGCAAGTTTCTGGCCAGTTTGCAAAGCTGTGCCACTAGCTTCATGAAGACAGCATCTTCTATTTAACCTCCCCTGAGTTTCATGAAGTTGCTGCATTTACACATCAATTTCCCATTAACGAAGTTATATCTTGCAGTTAAAAGTGTGCGCACTTTCAACAATTTGATCATTGATAATGAATATCATTCAACCTGCCCTGCCCAGAAAGTGAACAGTTAAGGGTAGAATCTAACAGGGACCTCAGCAATATGAGCGCCGGTGAGATTTGTGGCAGAATCACATGAGAAGTACAGCCTATCCTGTCCTCGGGAGCAACTTGCCCCATCTTTTATGCATTTACTCAACAGTGAGCCATATTTCTGTCTAGCAGTGGTGAGTTACCAACTCAGTGGGGCTATAGCTTGTTCAATGCCTTATTAATGACATGATTCACTTCACTAATGTTCAGCTTCCCATATTCCCAGCTGCCCTGAGCAAGCCAGATATCAAGAATTCTCAACATGGAAGTCAGAGTGGGTATCCAGCACCATCAGTTCATTGATGGCTGCAAGGAAGGTTTGTGCTCCTCAGCACCAGAGTCTCAGATCATAATCCATATGCAACAGTTACGTGTACCCTGACCCGCTGAAGTTGGCGTCCAACAATAGCAAAACCCTCATGATCCTCATTGCTAACTCTCTGATCCATCAGCAGGAAGCACCAGCAACCATCAAAAGGCTACTGCAAGGATAGTTTCTGTGGAGGGACAGGCACCAGCCCATGGTTTGGAAGAGGAAGCATGTCAGGGTTGATCGCTTTCTCTCTTTGCAGTCGCTCACTTAACACCTCCCTACAAGGTCGCAACATCCACGCCTTGCCTTACCTTGCCAGTTAGCTCAGTTGCATACCGGGCCTTGCTGGTCAGCACTCCTCTGACAAGGGACACTGTGCTACATCAAACTCATTGAGAGAAAGTGAGGGCTGCAGTTGCTGGAGATCAGAGCTGAAAATGTGTTGCTGGAAAAGCGCAGCAGGTCAGGCAGCATCCAAGGAACAGTAGAATCGACGTTTCGGGCATAAGCCCTTCTTCAGGAAGAAGGGCTTATGCCCGAAACGTTGATTCTCCTGTTCCTTGGATGCTGCCTGACCTGCTGCGCTTTTCCAGCAACACATTTTCAGCTACATCAAACTCACACCTGCACCATGTGCCAGCAGCTTAAGCAGCAAACACACCACACGTGCTACAACAGGCAGCCATGTCTCAAAGGCTCAGGAGAGTAGTCTATGAGGCACCAATCAGTCAGGGGTCCCAGCACAGTGATTCAAGAGCAGCCGATACCAGTCCAGGAGATTGGTTATAGTTAGATATCTTATCAGCGTGATCTCAGTCTGTGCCTCTCATTCAAGAGAGGGTCATGGTCTGTCAATGACTCTATAGCAGCTGGTCTGGGGCTTGGAGGAACTAGGGCAATGCAGTTCTGGAGATGTATAGGCGTCAGTCAGGGGTCTGGTCACCTCTCATCCAGGGCTCTGCACTTGGCATGGTCAGCTCAGGGACTGAGGGGGAAATGGTGGGTAAGTGAAGACTCATGTGGCCATGTTAGGTGGAGACCTGGGCAGGTGAGAAGCCTATGGAATTCATGGGAAGGGCTATCAGGAGAGGTTCTGAACATTCAGAGGCCTCACTGACTTGTAGAGACAGAGTCTGGAAGCCAATAGCTAATATGTGCTCACTGTCATCTTCCATTGTGGTGAAATTTGAAACTATATATTGGGGAGAAAAATGGCTGCAGACATACATGGAGTGGAAGAGAGTAAGTGTCCCATGCTCTGAGGGGGGGGGGCGGGGGGTCTACAAAGCCCACAAATCAACGTTACACACAGAGCCATGTCCTGATCACAGATGTGCCCCAGTTATCACTGACCTCTTCATTCAGATAAACACTTCTGGAAACAGAGGGCAGGGGCAGAATATCAATATTTTAGCACGAGAGGCAATAACCCATGTCCCTGTGTGCACCTTGTTCATTTTGTTTTCATATGTGGCAACAGACTCTATTCATGATGCATCCAGCATGGACATGAAGTTAGGCGTTGTGTTAGCACAGTAATATTCAGGGCTACGCAGAGACTCAATAAATGGGTGCAATACAAAACAGTACAAATGTGGTACTTCATATACAGTGCATTGTTCACCCATGCCATCAAAACGGCTGTAATAGGTTTCTTTCTTACTTTCCCTCCCGCTGCATCTCAGTGATGTACCAGCTTCTGCAGCTGAGCTGGAGGAGCTGTTGGCCCTGGAGATCTGATCAGGTAAACCCAGGAGGTGTTTGTGTCTGGACAAGGATCTTGTGCCAGAGTCAAGTGAATTCTCAACTTGAATGTCCAAGGCTGAGAGGTGGTGGAGAGAGTATAGTGGATGGTGCTGCCACTTCAGGAATGTCCTGAGAAGAGACTTCTGAGGGGCATGTATTTCCTCCGGCTGGGTTCCCTTCAGACACTTGCCCTTCTTTTTGAGAGGAAAGGAGATCTGGAGTAAGTGGCCAGTACCCATCTCTCCCATCACAGCCCTTTGTCCTGAGGCCCACTGGCTGTGGTGATGGACTGTACCTGGACCTGTCTGTCAATGCCAGCACCAGCCTGTTTATTGAGGCAGCCAGACCATCACATGCTTAAGGCAACTAGATCCCCATGGAGTAGCTGCCATTGCCTCTCACATCCCTGTCTGCTCATCCTGGTCTTCCCTGGACTGTTGGTGCTGGTGAAGGTGGTTGAAAGCAGGAGGCCTGGGTATCTGAGGAGACAGTGCACAGGCCATGCAGGGTTAGTGATATTGAAGTCGAGGGATCATTACCATTGTATCATTATCTCCTCAGAAAGATTTCACAGCAAACACTTTCAACAATCCTCAGATGTGGTGTTTGATGATTCAGTGCTTCAACGTTTAATGATTTTGATCTCTCCATATTTTATGATTGTGCACAAAGGATGGCTACAATTTAATCTGGAATAATCCTATTTATCAGCCCCATATTTATTGAAACATTTGTCGAGATGGGATTCATTTAGTTCAAGGGAATATTAAGCTGTTCAAAAATGTCCCTATGTCTTTCAAAATCTACAACAAGTGATGAACTTTGCCCATCATTGGGTAAAGGGATCATTTGATTGGGAACTCATTTATAAAAGCCTCCAATTCAGTTCTCTGTTAGAGTTGACCTTACTGAGCTCACCCAGAAAGAACTGAAGCTCACAGAACTGTAGCTTAAGGAGGACAAAAAAAAAATTGTCATTTCTGTTCTAAATCACAATTTGGTGCTTCCTTTGGAATGTGCAATGGATTGGAAGCTTTAGTTGGTTTCAAAATAGAATTGAATATGAGGCTGAACAGATCATTGGTAGTAAGGTGATACCATCCATTTGGAATAATAATACAAGGCAAAAGATGCCTCCTGTATTTAGATAAGAAGTGTTAGGCCTTCAGTGGTTGAATTGTCTACCAATGTGCACTGTCTAGGCTTGATGAATCACATGATCAATGTTATACTGTATAAGCAGCACCACCTCTAGAATATACTTAATACAAACCTCAAGGAGATGCATGGAAAAACTGGGCAAAAAAGTAATTGATTTAAGTATTGTTGGTGGATTATTGTGTTTAGAACAAAAACATGACATTTTCTTTCTGTTCAGTAGAATTAATTTTTGTAATGCCATTCGAGTGAAATACTGTCCTCTGTCTATTAAAGCTTCCAGCAGCAGTAAGGCAGCAGGCATGCCATCAGTGCCTCCAGGACCTCCTGTGTACCTTGACCTGGTATACATTCCAAATCACTGCAGTGCCAAGACTGTGGATGCAGAGTTTTTCAAACGAGTGAGATCTTCCTACTATGTAGTGAGTGGAAATGACCATGCAGCGGATGAACCAAGCAGGGCTGTACTGGATGCTCTCCTGGAGGGCAAGTCTCAGTGGAGTAGTAATATGCAGGTATGCTTACAAAATTCTTTCTTTCAAAATATTTCATTTTTATCTAATTTTCCAAATGAATCCCATTGAATAGCATACTTACAATATTGTAAACTTTTATTTGTACCGTATGCAGTTGTTTTCCCATTAATGTTACTACAGATAAGTTGGAGTGAACACTGAAGTTACAATAACTACAAATGGGCACGTCCACCAGGAATATGCTAATGAACCTCATTGCTGGCTGTATTACTGTGATGAGCTCTTAAGCCTTCTCCTGTTTGTTCTTACAGTATAATGACTGAGTTTCTGTGGCTTAATTTCTTACGTGATCTTCAATGAAGCAATAACATCTTGTTCCTTGGAAGTCTTGTAACATTTGCCCTTTCTCATTTCTTGTAATATTCAACATTACTGCGTCCTCAAATGAAATTCCTAAATCCTAATTGCTAAAATTATCTTTAAGCATTTTGGTTTCCTCTTTGACTTATTAATATAGGGCTGGAGTTTAGGCAACCATACAGGCAGCTTTGAAAGCTGGGTATTCCTACTGAGGATCATATGTGGCCAATTAATGGTCTCATTGCCATCGGTGTTTTTTCCTTTCAAGAGAAGGCAAATTACAGGCCAGAAATAGAGGTTAACCCAAGGGCCAACATGAGTGAGGAACTTAAAGTAATTAATACCCGCGCAGAAAGAATATTAAAGAAACTTAAAGGATTAATGGCAGTAAATCTCTGAGATACTTTGTGTGCATCCTGGGGATCTAAAAGAAAGAGCTGCAGAGATGCTGGATGCAGTGGTTTGATTTATCAATTTTAACAGCTGTACAAGACATTGGTAAGGCCACATTTGGAGTACAGCATACAATTCTGGTTAGCCTGCTATCGGAAGGATGCTATTAAACTGGAAAGGCTGCAAACAAAATTACTACTGGAACATTTGAGTTATAAGGTGAGGCTGGATAGTCTGGGACTTCTTTCCTTGTAGCATAGAAGGCTAGGGAGTGACCTTATAGAGGTTTATAAAATCCATGAGGGGTGTAGATGAGGTGAATAGCCAAGGGAGTCCAAAACTAGAGATTTAAGGTAAGAGGAGAAAGATTTAAAAGGGAGCTGGGGGGTATCTTTTTCACATGCAGGGTCGTGCCTATATGGAACAAATGACCAGAGGAAATGATAGAGGTGAAAACAGTTACAACATTTAAAAGGCATTTGGTTCGTTGCATGGAGAGGAAAGGTTTAGAGGCAAATGGGCCAAATGCAGGCAAATGGGACTAGTTCAGTTTAGGAAACCTGGTTGGCATGGATAAGTCAGGCTGAAGGGCCTGTTTCTGTACTATATATCTCAATGATTCTGAAATACCATGGTTTAAAGCGATCCCAAGGGATTGAAAGTTAGAAAATCTAACACTGCTATTGAAAAGTGCGAGATAAAAAGAGTGAACTACAAATCACCATTTAATTATTGATCTATGATGATTCTTGGTCCATCAGTACCTCAAATTTAAAATTTGATTTTTTTTTCAAATCCCTCTACAAGATTGCACCTCTCTGTCTCCTGTTCAAATATATAATACTCCTGTTCAAATCTCTGCACTCATACTAGCCTGTTAAGTATCCTGAATTTTCATTGTTCCCCCAATTAGTAACTGTTTGTTCCTTCTTTGCGTTGGCCCTGAGCAATACAACTCCCTCCCTCCTCCCTCCATATTTCTCTCTTCTGTTTAAACAGTTCATGAAACTTATTTATCAAAGCTTTTTGTGATCTGCCTAATATGTCTTTAAATAATTCAGTTGGAATTTTATTTGAAAGTCATTGCTGAGAAATACCATAGAGGACTTTTTGACATTAATGAAATTGTGTTTCTGCTGCATTTTGTAAGATGCGAATTCTGCTCCAGCCAGGAACTTATTCACCTCTCTTTTGAGTGTTAATAAAGGGTCAGTACTCAGAGCTGGCAACTTATTTCATCGACTTCACTTTCCTCATATCTTCATAACTGATTGAATCATGATTAACAGAGACTTGATTGTTTCGTGGATTGTACCTGCAGTAGAGTTTCATCGTGGTTTTCTGTTGGATTTTAGGTTACTTTAATCCCAACCCATGACTCAGAAGTCATGAGGGAATGGTACCAGCAAACGCATGAGAAGCAACAGGACCTGAACATCATGGTACTAGCAAGTAGCAGCACTGTCGTCATGCAAGATGAATCGTTCCCTGCGTGCAAGATCGAATTGTAACTGGGAGTCCCATATAACCAGAACATTCAACCAGTTGTCTAAGGGGAAGCACTCAAATGGAAATTTTTAAAAAAATGAGGGAAAGCAGATATAAATAAGTGTCTGCTGAATATTGTACGATAGATTTGTTATACAGGTCACTAGCGTGTAACACTTTCCAGACTATTTAGTTCCTATGCTAAGGCAACACTTTCGTATTCCTAAACAAGTAACAACAGGGTTTAAAATACTTGAATCAGCCAAGCTCCGTATCCATTACGTTTGGGCTGTGGTTGATCCTCGTTCAAGATTTTTATGTTTTGAAGAAACTGATTTAGTGAAAGAAAAGCTACATGATTCTTACCTGTGGGGACAGAACTTTTACACAAAATAAACCACCACAACAATAATTGAAATGTGTGAAATTTAGCTTTTTAATGACTACAATGCTGTGCAAAGGCAGTACACAACTCCATGTGGTAATGCAACATGTGCTAAACTCACAAGTATTTTGAACCCTATTCACGTAACCAACCCATCCACCCACCGCCCATTAATATGCAGAGATATTTAACTAAGGCATGTTCCCTGTGTACCAGCTTCTTGACAGATGTAATTCTGCATATGAACATGGCATATTGCCATTAAGCCTTGATAAAACTGCATGCTTAAAAAAAAAGACAGCTAATATACTTAAGCAGAAACCAAAGGAGTTGGGAGTACACATACTAGTCATTTTGCCTTAGACAGTGACTTGAATGTATTGTGATCTAGGTTGCACTTTTTAAAAAAAATGAGGCAGACAACAGATCAGCAGTAAAGATCAGTATAGGACAGTAGTTTGGGTAATGCTGTGAAGTATGTGGGTGTGAGTGTGTTTGTATGTGTATATGACCCTACAATATCCTTAAGACCAGTCATAGCATATGTTAAAATGTGATGTATGCTTTATTTTCTAATTTTTTTTAAGCAAGCACAGGTTCAGGTAGAATTGGAATATTGAAGAAGAATCATTCCAAATATGCAGAAAGTTTTCTTCTTTTTAAGTTACGTTAACATATTATTAATGAGGACCTATTAATGAGGACCCTCCGTTCTTGTTGCAAGAATTATTTATTTTTATAACCAAAAACATCAATTAAGGTTTAATGGGTGGATCAATGATGTTGATTTGGGCAGAGTGTGCTCTTGTAACTAGCTAAACCATTGGCCATTTATAATGCTAAAAAAAATCACCTTATAGAAATCCTTATAATTGAATATTACATCCATGTTTTACATGATCTTATAATGTGCAGTCACTGATGTAATATTGTTAATGTTGTACAGTTCAAAATTGAATTGTCTATTTCAAATTCTATTTGAAAAAGATCCAACAGTGGAAAAGCACTTTGCCATAACTACTTCAACATGTTGTACCTGCACAACATTTGTAACCATAAAATTTAGTTTCACCTGAAAACAAACTCAAGACACAATTGTACAGGTGTAAGTCTAAGTATACCAGATTGTATGATGAACAGAATTGTAGCTTTTTGTTATATAAAGGGTTTAGAAAGGTTGAATGCATTTCTTCTCCCTAACTTGAAAAGTGTGGGAATACAGTGTCAAAAACAGGGATGCACTCAAACAAAATCTTCTTATATTGTACTGGTTAAAAAGAAGTGCTGCTTGTTTTGGGGGGAATAAACTAGGCAATTTCATGTTGTACCATACTGAATTTCCATTAGGGATATTGCTATTGGAAATACCAGAAATTTCAGAAATTAACTTCCACTGTTTAAATATGTCTGTAGAAGATGATATTCATTGGTTAGTTGAAGATTGAAGTAAGGCTGGAAAAAATAAAGCTATTTTTAGTCAGATGGTGTATTCATTAGCAGTTCAGCATCCACTGAGCAGTGTAATCAGAGTCTACATATGCCATTTAGATATCAAGACAATTGCAAATCTCTTTGTAAAGATTGGTCATACTTTAGTTCCTACTTTCCTAGTAAAACTAGTAAGGAAGCTTGCACATTTTGTGAATGTGATATTTTTGAGTTAAGAATGTGTTTTTTTGGTAAACACATTTGGTTTGTTGAATCAGGGAATATTCAATTTAGGAGAAGCACAGGCTTTGAAATGGTTAATAAATGCTTACAGGTTCAAACAAGTCATAATGGGATCTTGATTAAGCCAATAAACAGTAGTGCACTATAAAGCTCAATGCGACATAAGATGTGAAAATGAAATGTTAATGATAATCTGAAGCCCATTACCTTCTGGTAGTTTGGAATCAACCTTGTATGTTTGCCATTTCATGGTTTGCAGTTTCTCAGTTAAAGATTGAATGGCTGAGAGCAAGATGCTGTCTACATCTTTGTAACAAGGATATACTTCTCTTTTATACCAGTTTGACAGCAGTTTCTTTACTGAAATATTTGCAGGTATTCACCTGCAGCCAAAAGTTTCATTGGATTATGGTATCATCTATCATTTAAATGTTGAATTCTATATTGAAATTTTAAATTGGGATTTAAATATTATGGCCTCGTAACTACTTTGGTGAAAAGCAGGGATACCGTATAGCTAGTGTATACACCTTCCAGAACACCTATACAGATTACTACTTACAAACACGGATCATTACTTTTAATTGCATTTTCCACCTGACACTGATTCCCAGAAAAATAACTGCATGAGGACAGTGTAGGCTTACTGACCTTTTCATAACCCTTCATATCTGATTTAACTTCCTTCTCCATTGTGGTCAAAAATACCCACTGTTGGATCTAACTAATGAGCCTTAGTCTGGAATTAGGTGACCCTTGACCCCACTGGTTGTAACCTTGTCCGATATACAATTTAAATAGCTGCTTACCCACAGATATGACCTCATTTTTGTATAGTACTTTTTTTTAAAAAAGGAAAAAAAGCTGATTGTTTTATTTTTAAATACTTTATGTGAACAAAAGTGTGATGCAAAGTTGTTTTAACAGAAAATGAAAGCACCATTATGTTTGCACTGTTTTTGTACACAGCTTTCCTAATGTGGGCAGGCTTCATCAGAGTCAAATTTTTCATGTGGCTTCAGATACTCAACTTATGCAATATTACATTGTATTATAAAGTTTTGTTATTGTGGTATTTTATTTGAAGATATTTTTCCAAGCAGGTTATTTAAGAAGGTTTACTGAAGCACATGGTTTTAAATTATTTGTTTCTGCTATTTGAAAACAAAACACCTTTTCTTAATTTTAGCTTCTGCAATTAATGCCAAAACTCCAAGTAATTTTAGGTAATCTAAAAGTGTTTGTTTTGTATCTGTATTGTTAAATGCCAGCTAAGTTAAATTCCTTCCTTTTAAAGGACAACTTTTCACCCTTGGTATCCTAATTATAATTATGTAGAAGTTTAAAACGTCAGTGACCATGTATTTTATATTTGACTTGTTTGAGCTGCTCAAAGCTGCTGCTGTCTAAGACTGTTATTGCTGTGCCATGGTCCTCTGACATAATTTACTAGAGGTGAGGGAATTCAACTCCACATTCTAGCCCTCTTGTTAGCCACACTGTCAGGGCAAGGTGCAAATGAAGCCCTTGATGTTTCCTTCAAAGACAGGATTTTTAAACAAGTCAAGCCCTGATACTATTTCTACATATCTTCTACTAGTTGGCTGAAGAACAGTGTAGCAGAGGCTGGAAGCAGATTGAAGGTGGGAGGCATTTTATCAAAGTCCAAATGTGACACCAAACCACCCACTTCCTTCCCTTTGTGCTCATTGCACATCTGACTAGCATGATTTCTCGAATCATGGAGAAATACAAATATTATTCAAAAGATTCAAGCAAATTATTGAAATGTTTCTTCATACAGGGGACCATCCTTGGCACAGCTTTGAAAACAGACATGAGAAATGTGATAGCCTTGGTTTTGTGACTCCAATTTCTTAATACTAGTAACTTTTGTTTTTTACTAATTTATTTGAACACAGCAGTTTTAAAGATTTAGTTCCATTACAATCCATAGCTACAAAATTATAAACTGTGAGATCAGAGCTACCGCATTTCTTTTTTATATTAAACCTTTTTCAATTGGATAGCTCTTTGAAAGAGTAGCAAAAGCATGAAGAGCTGAAAAGCCTGCTTCAGCACTGTATGGCTTTCATCTAAAACCAAGGGTTACATTTAAAGATTTTGTAATATAAACTTCTAATTTATTATTTTTGAAATGAGTTTGTTATGACTGTTTCAGATACAACTCTTCCCTACAACTCTTTGGAATCATAATGAATCCTCTAGGTAGATAGTTGTGTTATCATGTGTTAGGAACATTGAAAGCGTTGAGAGAATGTGCATGTGGAATGCTGTTTAATTGATGTCCCTGTATAAAATGTTTTTGGAGATTTGCTTCAATTTCCTTTGAATGCATCTTTACACTTTTTCAAATGGTACTGGTTCAAGGTTGCATACTTATTTGCCTAGAGCAAGGTACACAAATGTACAGCAGTACATGACATTTTGCTCGTGGTACACTTTTTCATAGGGCTGCATTTCTTCAAATGCATTGTACTTTTAAAGCTGAACTTCCCACAGGACCCTTTCCCCAGGTCTTCCTTTTCATTCATTTTTTTCTGAAAACCAGTAGGATATTCCATAGGAGTCACTTTTTTCAGCATATAAATGAAACTTCAAAACCTGGCTTTCAGAAAAGAGATTCAAATGCAGTAGGAAAGCATGGAATTAAAATGATGACAACAAATACAGAAATATGGGAAAGGGGGGTAAATCTCTGATAGTCAAAGTGTGCATTTTGTAAGAGAAAAAAGCGAGTTACGTTTTATGATTGCACCCATGTTTGTTTTGCTGTTTCATGTTTGTATTTCCTGCAGACATGAAGATCATTTTACTAAGTCAGACAATTCATCGCTGTGTAATTGTGAGATTTCACTATGGTAATAAATGTCAATATTAAAAGGATCTTGGTAAGAAGCCAAACTTTTGTGCTGTGAAAGCATGGAAACTTCATGGTAGATTTTATGAAATTAGTTTGCCTGAATTTAACAATTCGTACAATTTTTTTCAGTGTGATAATTGGTTAAAAGCCTTCAAACTCACAATGTCAGTAAGGTGAAAATGATTGCGTACTTCTTTCTGATGGTTCCTACGGATTTTGAGGATCAAAGAGCTAGCTGTGATGAATTGCCATAATTAAGTGGGTTTGAACATGTTACATTCCAACAACCAATCATTTTTTTTGAAATAGACAATCTGCTGATATCCTGCCATGGTTAATTTTCTTCCAGATTTATATACTGTATCCAAACTAATACACTAGGCTTTGATGAAACATTTGTTCATAATCCACTTGCATGTTTAAAGTTTACAATGCCACTCATTTCCACCTTACTACAAACAGGTGCCCGTTGATGGTAGTTTGTGGATCAAACGGGTATACGTTGAGAAATCTGTTTTAATTATAAGAACAATTATGTATGATAAAATTGTGATAGTAAAAATGGCGAGGGAATTGCTCACTTTTAGACATCAGAATAAATGTGTGTTTGGAGTTCTGAGTGTGTTTTTAAAATGAATCTCATTATAAAAGTTGAATTTTGTGTGTGAGGCACCACATTTGTAGCAGTGACCATGATGGTATGTCAGTTGATTTACTAAGTGATACTGTTTATGGGATGTTTGTGACATTACAAAGTAATAGTGACCAAAAACTGTTCATGTCTAATGCCCGGGTAAGTGACTGCAACCAATTCTGTGACTGCAACCAATCTTGTGACTGTCCAAATTTACTCTCATCCTTAATTCACAGATGTTCCGCTGATGACTTGTAAAAATGAATAGACTGCGAACATAAAATATCTGCTTAAACACTTGCATGCAGTTTTATCTTCCAAATATGGAAAGCACCAGCCTCACAGCTGGCTGAGCAGCAACTCACAATCCTCCCATTATCTGAATAATGTTTTATGTGTCAAACTGCAGCTGTGTATGGTATTTATGTCTTATAATCCTGCAAAATTCTAACCAGTCATATCTAATGTAGAACTTAGTTTTCAGTGAAAGTATTATGTAGTGCTTTTCAGATATTGTGTGCAATATCCCCTGCCACTGGAGTATTTGATGTAAAGGGAACAATTAAATTAAAACCCACAATAAAATTAAATTCGACAATTGGGTTATGTTTTTTTTTACAGCAATTTTTATGTAGCATGCATGAAATGTGAGCCAATTCCTTTAGCAGACTAAATAGGGAAAGAAGTTTTCCTTTGCTTAGGAAATCAGTAACGCAATAACTTCTCTCATTCCTGGCAGCAATTTAAATCTTGCATCAACTAAATGGGATCTCTAGGCATGCAACAATCCTATCAACGGGCAGATAAGCAGCCAACAATACTGCAGTATTCATACAGTAAACCAAAAAGATAACATTTAATATCCTTCATGATCATAGAGTCACTGAGAGCACCATCTCGATTTCTGTTTTATTTTGCACAAGTGCAGACTCCAAAAGTGGCTGTCAGTTTTACCGGAGAAGTGGAACATAATGACAGCTGTCCTGACTATGCCACAATGTTGAATTGTGTTATAGGTCGCTTGACAACTCCTTGCTTCTAAGTCACAATATTGTAGCATCAAACTACAAACTTCCTGATGAAGGGCTTATGCCTGAAATGTCAATTCTCCTGCTCATCAGATGTTGCCTGACCTGCAGTGCCTTTCCAGCACTGCACTCTCGCATCAAATTATAGCCCCAAGATTTGAAGTCTAGAATTACACTTCAATCCAGGATTGAGAGTGACAGTTAGCTGCATGTTAACCCAAAGCCTAGCTTGCGAGTTCCAGTAAATACAAACAGTTCAATGAAAGGTGAATATGAAGTTGTCCTGGCTAACAGCAATCAAAAATAATTAATAGTAAAGTTTTATCGGCGTGATTTTTGCAACATTTGTTTACAAAGTAGTGACTAGTTTCAAAGTTAGTATTGGCTTTAAGCATTCCTAAAGACATGGTTTTAACATTAACTTATTTTTGATGATAAAGTCAGTATTCAGAATTAAAGATGACTTGAAAGTCTTGCCTTCATAATCCCAGGACATCCCAAAGCCAATAAATACTTTTCAAGTGGAGTCACTTTTGTAATGTCGGAAGTGCAGGAACCTATTTGTACAATAGCATCCTGCAAACAGTAATGTGTTAAAGTGCAGGATAACTGTTTCTTTGATGTTCACTTAGGGATGAATAGTGACCAGGGCCAACTGCTCTGCCCTTCTCCAAAATAATGCCATGGGATCTTGTACATCTACCTTAGATGGGGATCCCCATTCAACAGCTCATCTGTAAGGTAGTACCTCTCACAGTGGAAAATTCCGTGGTGGAACATCAACCTTGATTTTCATTCTTGAGTGAGAATCTGAACCCACAGCATTCTGAGTCAGAAACAATAATGCTGCAAACAAAGACACAGTTGAATGAGGTTTACTGACTTTGAGCTCTATGAGGAGAACCTCTTATATGGAAAGAGCATTGTACAAAAATGCCAGTTTCTGCAGCGTTGGAGACTAGATATAAGATGGTTGTCAAGACTCTGGAGAAGTCCCTGCAGGTATAGGTACAACATTTGAAAGACATTTAGATAAGTGCATGACTAGGAAAGATTTGGAGGGATATGGGCCAAACGGAGGCAGGTGGGGCGAGTTTAATTTGAGAACATGGTCTGCATGGACTGTTTGGACTGAAGAGTGTTTCCATGCTGTATCCCTCTGACTCTAAGTCCAATAGGCAGATTGATATAGGAATTGTGCAGGAAGTTTGATTTTCTGGTAGGCAATTCACTTGCTGCTCAGGACCTTGTAACAAAGTCTCCAACTCTGAGCTGTCAGATGTTAAGACTGTTTAAAAATTGGTCTAACACTTGGCTAACAATACAACTGACCACACGACTAGACCCCCAACTGGTCCCCACTCACCCACTGGTTGCAAATACAATGAAAAGCTTTAGGACTTTTAATTACTTTGCCAAATACAGCAGCCAGTACTGGAAAAAGGGATCCACCACGATTCTTTTTGCAGGTCTCTTTGTGGATTATTACACTGAGTGGATCCTGCATTTGGTATTTTACCAAAAAAAAAACGATTCCAGATAAGTGGACAGTTTTCTGTCTGATCGGTATCACAGGAGCTTTGACTCTGATCAGAAGAATTCGGCCATGATCTGAATTGTTGAATTGCCAATACAGCTTAAAATGTGGAGGCAATTGAGATATTTAATTTGACTGCAAAATTAGAACTAGGAGACACTGGTTTAAAGTTACAAATCTGAGCAGGATTGGAAATGATTTTCCTACACAGTTGCCAATATTAACTACAACAAGTGAAGTTAAGGCCAGGTGGATTAATGTTTTAAAAGGTGGACAAATAACACTGGTGTAGAATGAAATAAAGGGATTGTACATCACCAGTTCTCTTCCAATCCTCTGTAGAGATGATGGTTAAATTAGAGGCACAGAATCAAGTGTTAAGATGGGGAGGGGAGTCGGGGAAATGATAACCGGTTAAATTTGCAAATCACAAACCACAGAAGGATTTGAACAAATAGTTGATGAACTAGTCAGCAGAAACTTTGGAATGAAAATTAACATCAACATTAAAGCTGAATAAAGAACACAAGGAGTGATATGTAAAAGCTTTGATTTGGAGTGTTTTGCAAGGAACGTGAGGCTTGGGTGGGGGAGATTGATTTACTACAAAGATTTGAATTGGGGGTTTTGAGGCAAATGGAATGGATCAGCTTAGACAGATAAAGTAACAAATGATGAAGATCTGAGAATGAATATAAATTTCTTGTTTATAATTACAAAAAGCAAACACAGGCCAGGGCACATTGTAACAGGAAATGGTCCATTAAGAGATGTGAAGAGAAGATTTCAGGGAAAATGAGGAAGGAAGAGAATATCAATGTTGGATGACTTGAAAAATGAATTATTGGAGAATAAAAAGACTACACAGAGCAGGTAGACATGGAGATTATTATCAGCCAAATGGGAATGAGAGAATGAAATACAAACTAAGAACTTTTGGAGGACACATTAAACAATGGAGATATGAATGCTAATGTACAATCTAGATTTTATATGGATGGGTAGATTATAAGGTATATATGACCGGTAAATTTGCAATTTTTTGGTCCATGGTTTGGGGATGGCTGATACAGCAGGGATGTGCCATTGAGACTTAACACCACCCTCAATTAAAAAAGGAAGCAGCCCTTAAAGAAGCATTTAATATTTGATATTAAACGATCCACTCAATTCTTCCCTGGTTGTTCACTTCATGATTTTACAGAAGATGAATCGTTCAAGGCCCTTCACAATAACAAGTTATTTCAAGTGAGCCCAGGGCTTATGGGTTATGCTTAACTAAATGAGGCTGCACCCTTGGTGGAATTGAATCATTTACAGATAGATCAAGTAATTGAGTATGTGTTTTCTTTGGCCCATATTCTACCATAGTCATAGTCTAAATCATTAGAATAAATTGAAGGTAAATATTTAAGTCAAATTGAGCTGTAACACCTCTGCTGCTTTAAGTATAATGCTATTTTGTAGGTTTTGCAAAATGTCCCTTACACCTCTGTGCCTTGGCAACCCTGTCAATTCTAACCAGTTTGTAGTACAACATTATTTTAACATATTTCTCTTAAACACAATCACATATTGAAAGGATCAATACTTGTTTTGAACATAGATCATCTTTCATAATGAAACCAGTCATTAGCAGGTCAATATGAGACTAATTGCAAGGAGAGGAATAGAACCTTGTTATTTGTTCTGTTTCTGACATACTGCACCATCCAAATTATTGTTACTACAGACCACTTTCAGCTTGTATTAACAGAATTAGATGTTATCCATTATTTTATTAGGAATGAGTGCTGAACTAAATTATTAAAGAGGAAATGCAATTCACCAGATTCTCTCATAATTTTAAATATCACGAGAGATAAAAGATTTGTGTGGTTATCAATTTTTCTTCGTTTCTTCAATTTTTGTTCTGTCCTTTAACACCGTTAGGTAAAATCAGGCTGGGAAGTTGACATTTTGGAGTGGCTTTTAATTTCCGTAAATTGGAAGGCTGTTTCTCTGTATCCAATTATAGGATGTGGGAATCACTGGCCAGGCCAGTATTCATTGCCCAACCCTCTCTGCTTTTGAGAAGGTGGTGAGTTCAAATAGAACATGGAACTTATTCCATTCCTGATCTTCCTTGTTGCAATTTAAAAGAAAATGAACTGATATCATCAAGGACCTATTGGGTATTTTAAGCTGAGATTTGAATGGAAGAGCAGGAGTTGTTAACCCAGTGGTCCAAACCAGCTAGGATCAGAACTAAGGTACCTGTTTCATGGCGACCAAGAGAATCAGCAAGTCTTTTTCCAACCTCCAGCTGGAATTTGTGGTCCTCCCTTGATCTAGCTCCCCTCTTGTCCCTGATCAGATTTCCTCTGGCAGTAACCAAGTAATCAACAAGGCAGACAGAATGCTGCCTTTTCTTATAGGAAGAATTGGACACCAAGGTAAGGATGTTATGCTTCAGTTATACAGGATACTGGTGAGACATGTCTCAAATACATGATTTGGTCTTAGTTAAGGAAGGTTGTAAATGCATTACAAATAGTTCAGAGAGTGTTTATTAGATGATATCTGGAATGAATGGGTTGGCTTATGAGGATAGGTTGGACAGTCTGGACTTGTTTCCCACTGGAGCTTAGAAAGATGAGGGGTGACTTGATTGAAGTGTATCAGATCCAGAACAATCTTAACACTGTTTAATAATTAGGAGTCATCCTTTTAAGCTAGATGACAATTTTTTTTCTCTCTCTCAGTGAGTTATATGACTTCGAAACTCTGCATTTATAGGCATTGGAGGGGTGGTCATTTTTAAGGTGGGAATAGTTGGCTCCGTGTTAGGTACAGGAATCAAAGGTTATTGTGGGCAGGTAGGAAAATGAAACTTGCAGCACAAACTGATTGGGGGCTGAATGAGAAGGGGTTTTAGCACAAAATGTCTGTCTGAAACCAGTCATTGTAAAAAATGTAATGTCATCTTTCAAATATATAAAAATCCACAATGATTTCCAGTAAAGTTGCCTCAAAATAGAAATGCTTTGATTTAAAACATTGATTAATTTTCCTGCAGACACAATTTGTGATTAATATCACACTATTTGCTTTAAAAATCTACTCATTTTTGAAAATTGGTGAATAATTTCCAACACATAATTGGGAAATATGCTGAAATTCACTTGTCTGCATTTTCATTCTGAATAGGGTAACAGACATGCTCATTCATTTATAAAGAATTCAGATAAAATTAGCATAAAACTGTTCATGAATGCATTGTGATGTCCTAAGGAATGTAAATTACTTTGCTAAAACAAGGGATTTTCTACTACATTTCAACATATCTCCTGCCAAATAATTTTTGAAAATCATTCATTTTTTAAAAACTGTGTAAAAACTAGAGTTTCTCAAGTTAGCATCACAGTTCTCAAAACTTTGTGAACAGAAGTAGAGATTCAGGGTTCAAATAAAAGTAAATTACTGCAGATGCTGGAATCTGAAACCAGCTTTGACAAAGGGTCAGTTAGACCCGAAACGTCAGCTCTTTTCTCTCCTTACAGATGCTGCCAGACTTGCTGAGATTTTCCAGCATTTTCTCTTTTTTGGTTTCAGTAGGTTCAAATCCTGTTATGGTCCAGCTGACAGACTGCAAAGTCACTCATTATTTTCACAAGCATAATTCTTTCATTTAAAAAAAAACTGCATGTCTCCTGAGATCACACAATGGAAACATATCACCTATGATGTTTTTTAGCAACATCTTCATACTCTGTTTTCTTTCAGCAGCAGCATCTGTGAATCTGCAAGTAGCATTAGTTGATTTGAATAAAATTTGAATTATTCTCTTAAAATATCCATATTCCTGCTGAGAAATTGTGGGAGAGTGATGCACAAGATTAACACAAATGTCTTTCTTACTATTGTATGGTTGTCTCCCTTGGTGTCACTCAAAGAAAGGTAGAGTCCAATTTTCATATTCTATCACTATTTTCCAAAGCTTTAGAAGTATTCTACATTGGAGAACAATTAATCTTTTGGCTGAACACGTCCATTGAAGTGACAGGAGAACCCATCAGATGTGGAAAAGCCCAGGGAGATGTTTTAATTTGAACAATGTCACTAACTGCAGGGGTTGGAATTATTGCTTTGTCAATCCTGCAGTCTCAGCAACTAATGCTTTCCAAGCTTGTTCCAATGCCCAACATTATAATTTACTCATTAGACATACGTTCAATTTCAATTTCCACCTCTCTATAGGCGACCCTCTGAGTAGATTTTAGAATTAAGGACTGTCATAGAATCCCTATAGTGTGGCAGCAGGCCATTGAGTTGAGTTGACACCAACCCTTGAAGAACATCCCACCCAAACCCTATAACTCTGCATTTCCCAGACCTAATCCACCCAACCTACACATCCTTAGACACTATTGGCAATTTAATTTGGTCAATCCACCTAACCATCACATCTTCGGACTGTGTGAGGAAACCCACACAGACACGGGGAGAATGTACAACTCCAGACAGATGGTTGCCTGAGGGCAGAATTGAACCCGGGCCCCTGGTACTGCGAGGCAGCAGTGCTAATCACTGAGCCATCATACTGCCCAAGAAAATGGTTTTAGTCATACGATCCCTACAGTGCAGATAGAGGCCATTTGGCCTATCAAGTCTGTACTGACCCTCTGATGACCATCCCACCCAAACCCTGTAACCTCATATTTGGTTAATCCACCTAGCCTACACATTGGGTTAACTTAGCATGCCCAATCCATCTAACCTGCACATCTTTGGACTGTAGGAGGAAACCAGAGCACCCAAAGGAAACTTACACAGACACAGGGAGAATGCGCAACTTCCACACAGTTGTCAAGGCTGGAGTAGAACCTGGGTTCCTGGCAATGTAAGGTAGCAGTGCTAACCTCTGAACCACTGTGCTGCCCCATTCATTAATTGTTTTCCTTCTTTTGTATTTGACAATTATACACAGTGGATTTAAAACAGCCATACAATACTTTTTTTAAAAACTGATTCAAGAATGTTCCAGTTTCAACTTGTCAGCACGCGTATGCAGGCAGTTGGTGGAAACTCTGTCATTTTACTACATTGGAGGAAATCCCCTTGCTGGCCAATGGGATGGGTGGATAGAATAAAGAGATCACTGATTCACTTTTAATTAAAAAAAACATTTTGCATTGCTTTACCCTAGTAATGCAGAGAAGTGAAAATCCAAAATTATGGTTATTGTTTAACCAAAAAAAAGGACCCAATTTACAAGTAACAAATGTGAACAGGCTGCAGAATAACCTAAGATCTCAGTCTTGTCCATGAGAATTCTGGTTGATGGTTGGACAGGCAGATAAATCAAACACAAAAAATTCAAATTCCACTCTCATGCATTTTGACCAATCTGAGCAAAACAGAATTTTGAATCCAGCCTAAACCTCACAAACACCTAGCATTTATTGCAATTAGAATCGTGGCGACAAGAGCAAGTCAGACCATGAACATTTTGAGGCTAGTACCTCACCTGCTAACTTCCCAATGTCTGTCCATAAGACACAATGTCAGGAGTCTGATGCTGTGACAATGCTGTAGCTTTTAAGAGGTTATTTTGTCCTGGATTTTTGAAGAGAGGTTATAAGGCAGAGATGTCAAACAGTCTGGGGTAATATAAACAGCTTGGGAGGCCTTGGGGGATTTGTTTAGCAGCCTGAATGGATGTGGCAGTTCTCATAGATCAGGATTTCTACATTTTGGTTCTTCAGTAGCATCATAAACTATTGGTGTCTCAACAGAGTTGGAAGATTCAAAAATGTCACCTGGCTGCTACTCTCTCTGAACTTTCTCTTGATGTTTTTTGCTCCCTCCTGGATTGGATTGGAGAACTGTATGTGAGAATCTGCATCCGAATCTTCCTTTTTTGGCAAGGGGTATGTTGATGGGATGTTACTATATTGAAACAGTTGATCAGTAATCGTTACCATATCTATTAATCTGTTCAGTTTTCCAATTATTCTGTTAAGTTGTAATGGTAAATTACTCTTTATTTTGTTTTCTACAGTGTTTAAATAAATAGTGATTTGCATAATATCGAGTACTTTGACCAGTCACATTGCATCTGGAACAGACTCTTGACATTTGCCTTTAAAATAAGAAAAGGTTTGGGTCTAGGCTATTTTGAGGGAATCTGGCCTGGTCCATAGCAATTTAATACTTCCTGTTTATCTGGATGAGTGCAGCTCCAATAACGCTCAAGAAGCTTGACACAATCCTGGACAAAGCCACCCACTTGATTGCCAACCCATCTATCCTGGTGACTAGGGGAACAATTCCACCATGTGACATTGTACTAAGCCAGAATCAAATAGTTTTGATCATTGGTCTATGTTGAATTAAATACTCTGAACAAAGATGGTGGTGGAGTATAATATTTAGCCTTCACTTTATTACTGGAAAGAAAATGGGACAAAATACTCACTTTTGCTCCAATGTATGTACAGACATTAAGCCATGACAGACACCATTTCTTGACATGAAGATGGATATTACACTTTCCATCCATAACACATAAACACCACTTAAGTGAAAAGAAAAATAAATCAAATGATAACTGTAACCTACTTTTCAATAAAACATGACATTTGAAGGAAAGAAATATATGAAATATATCACAAATCATGAGGCTGCTGTAAATCAGTCAAGATTACAGGTATCAGATCAAACTCCTCATAAAATATGCCTTTACTGTACAGCTGTTTAACAAAGGAATAAGTTCTACAAAGGCTTTAACTTCAATTCTAAAACACTACATGATGTTTTAAATGTCACTGTGAAACTTTTCTTGCTGAAAGGACATATTAATGACATCTTACATTATACAGCACCTTTATCTTCGTAAAACATCCCATAGTGCTTCATAGTGGTGTTACAATACATGTGGCACTGAGTCACATAAAGAACTCTTTAGAAAGGTGATTAAAAGTTTGGACAAAGCGGCAGATTTGAAGGAAGATCATAAAGGAGGAGAGCGAGATAGAGAAATTTACGATGCGGCATCCAGAGGTCAAGGCCTTAGAGACTGAATAACAGATAGAAGAATGACAAAACAGCATTACTGTTCACAAAACTGAAAATGTTTTCTGTGTACAAAACACCAGGGCCCAGATCTTCCAGTCTGAATAGTTGGAGACTGGAAGTGCAATTCACAATATGTGACATGACCCTTTAGAAGACCCTATATAATTGCTCCATGGGAATTGCTCAGGAAGCTCAAACTTCAAATAAGCAATTCCCTAGACCCTAGGATCTCCTGGAAACCTCGAGACCAGAAACCTATGACAATTCTGAGTTAATTGTGCAGGAAATGTTTAACTGAAAAGCTAACTTTTTCATAACTACAGAATTGGCCTCCAGATTAATATGCAAAATGTGTGGCTATGAATCAGAGAATCATAGAGATGTACAGCCGACCAGATATCCCAACCCAATCTAGACCCACCTCATAGAGTCATAGAGATGTACAGCATGGAAGCAGACCCTTCAGTCCAACCCGTCCATGCCGACCAGATATCCCAACACAATCTAGTCCCACCTGCCAGCACCCAGCCCATATCCCTCCAAACCCTTCCCATTCATATACAAATCCAAATGTCTCTTAAATGTTGCAATTGTACCAGCCTCCACCACTTCCTCTGGCAGCTCATTCCATACACGTACCACCCTCTTTGTGAAAAGGTTGCCCCTTACGTCTCTTTTATATCTTTCCCCTCTCACCCTAAACCTATGCCCTCTAGTTCTGGGTTCTGCTAAGATTTGCTTTCCCAAAATGCAACACCTCACATTTATCTAAATTAAACTCCATCTGCCACTTCTCAGCCCATTGGCCCATCTGGTCAAGATCCTGTTGTAATCTGAGGTAATTCTCTTCAATATTGGTGTCATCTGCAAACTTTGCTTTTCCAAATACGTGTACATCCCATCCCTCAGGATTCCCTCCAACAATGTTGTCACCACAGACATCAGGTTCACTAGTCTATAGTTTCCTGGCTTGACCTTATCACCTTCCTAAAACAGTGGCACCACGTTAGCCAACCTCCAATCTTTCGGCACCTCACCTGTGACTACCGATGATACAAATATCTCAGCAAGAGGCCCAGCAATCACTTCCCTACCTTCCCAGAGAGTTCTAGGGTACACCTGATCAGTTCCTGGGTATTTATCCACTTTTATGTATTTCAAGACATCCAGCACTTCCTCCTCTGTAATATGGACATTTTTGAAGATGTCACCATCTATTTCTCTACATTCTATATCTTCCATGTCCTTCTCCACAGTAATTACGAATGCAAAATACTCATTTAGTATCTCCCCATCTCCTGTGGCTCCACACAAAGGCCACTTTGCTGATCTTTGAGGGGCCCTATTCTGTCCCTAGTTACCCTTTTGTCCTTAATGTATTTGTAAAAACCCTTTGGATTTTCCTTAACTCTATTTGCCAAAGCTATGTGATGTCCCCTTTTTGCCCCCCTGATTTCCCACTTAAGTATACTCCTACTGCCTTTATACTCTTCTAAGGATTCACTCGATCTATCCTGTCTATACCTGACATATGCTTCCTTCTTTTTCTTAACCAAACCCTCAACTTCTTTAGTCATCCAGCATTCCCTATACCTACCAGCCTTTCCTTTCACCCTAACAGGAATATACTGTCTCTGGACTCCCATTATCTCATTTCTGAAGGCTTCCCATTAACACATATAAAAATCAATTTTTTTTGTTATTGAAACATTTGGACTTCGAATTAGTGGAATATCGGTCATTGATCTATTTTTGAAAAGGGGTTTACAAATTAACTATATCAGTCTTTGTGAAACCATGATTTTAAACCATTATGTGCCAGGGATCTGCTGGCTGAAAGAACTCCTGAAGTGTTAACGGAAATGTGTTTACATTGTGGGACAATGGGAGAGAGAAAACATTAAGCTATTAGATGTACAGAGTCTGGATTGAACTAGTTTTATTCTTAATTAAGTTTGAAGAAACTTGACTGGGGTCAGAAGCAAGTATACAGTTTCCTAGTGAAGAAGATATTAAGAGCAGTTAAAGTGCAGTAAAATAGTCTGTGAAACTTCTAGATGAGGAGTATTTATCTAGAATCCAAGATATCTGTTGTGAGAAAAGGAAAAAGCTTTGCAGCGTACAGGACAGGAAATGAGAAGTAGTTAAGTCAAACCTGCAGATTTAATAGGAAAAGAAAATTTTGCTGGATTTTGATTAAAGTGATGATTTTGGGCAGTGGATCGGATTTTGTTATTGTGTGATTTTGAAATTTGTCAAACCTTTGAAGACAACTAGCTTGGTTTGTTTGATTTTTTTTTGTGTTATTGACTTCTGTTTTATTGTTAAAAGTAAATCTGCAGTTTCGTGTGCTAAGGTTTCTGTGATAGGCTGCTGCCATGTCATATTAAAGAAAATAAAGCCAGATTTCATTCCAGAACCTGATTTGTTCAGGAGTAATATCAGCTGCATCATAACAAATCACTCACACTGGATCTTCTCAACCTCAATCATCTGACTCTTCCCTGACCCTCCTGACCTGATCTGACTGGCTCTAACTCAACATCTCCTTCTATAGTGACACCACCACCCCCACCTGCCACCCTACCCACTTACCTCATCCACTTTACCCACTTCACACAGCAACACATTCAGCCATGTACTCACGCTAACACAAGAATTCCTGGTCATTTAAATTGTTACGTACCAGAACATGGCAGCTGGTACAGTGAAAAGCAGTGTGGCTCCTGTGTGAATTTCCTTCAATAATGTCTCCAAGGTTTCTATGTTAAAGAGGTTTGCAGAATCCTTAAACAGAAGATTGGCAAAAAAATCTGAGGAAGGTTAACAAAATCAGAAATTACTGTAAAAGCTCAGCAGGACTGACTGCACCTGTGGAGAGAAATCAGAGTTAACGTTTCGGGTCCAGTGACCCTTCCTAATGAAAATGAGGAAGGTAAATGTGCTTTTTTTTGTCTTGTCAGTATCAGAAACAAGGGCTCCAATGTTGGCCAAAGATTTAGGCCCCTATATACATATAAAATAAATTGACCACGCAAAATACTTCAGAATAGCCAGATGACATCACAAGTATACAATAAATACAAATTCATTGTTTCCCCTCCTGTGTTGTGCTCCTACTGGAACACGCTAGATGCCTGCTGATATCTATAGGTGTTTGACATCCATGTATAAGTTTTTCTTTAATACCCTGTATGGTGTTTTTAAAAAAATACCTTGTACATAACTACTACCTCATTCTAAAGTCATTACACAGTGATATACTTTTTTGTAGAAATATAGTCATTGCCATTTTGTAAGTCGCACATCCAAAATGTAAGAATAACCAGTGAATGTTTTATGGCGTTAGGCTAAGGCTAAATATTGGTCAGCTAGACTCGTTGCTGTCCTTTGAAAGTGCCATGGGGTCATTTACATTCACCTGAACAAGTAAACAGGGCAGCAGGTTGTTATCATCTGAAAGACAGCACTTCCAACAATGGGGTACATCATTGAAATGCCAGTCAAGCTTATATGTTCAAGTCTTAGATTGAAGCATTGACTAGAAGCAAAATTTAGAATTGTATTACAAAATAGAAACAAAAGTTTACATTTGATTTGAACTGGGTGACAAGAAGGGTACAACTTGACACATTTCCTTGGCAAGGGAAAAAAAAAGCCAGGTTTTGCATTCCTATTTGATATTTAGAACCCATTCTGGAACATATACAATGTATAATATAGATTTGTAGTATATTGTTATTATTTGGGAACTTGGATTCTAAACTGAAGGAAAACTAGATTTTAGTTTCATCTGAGAAGGGACTGTTCTGCTTTTAACAAAGCTCATAAGGTCATTGTGAACAGTGAATTTCCAAGAAAGCGTGTGATATAAGCTAGATAAAACTACCCAGGAGAATTGTTTAAAAAATTAAATTTTTATGGCATTATTATTAAAGACAGACAAGGCACTACAACCAGGATTCAGTTGAGAATGAGTTTCAGCACTCCCTTCACTAGTGATGGACATTAGCAGCACTGTTCACAATCTGCACTGCAACAACTCACCAAGGCTCCTTAGACAACACCTACCAAAGCTGCAATCACTATCATTTAGAAGAATGAGGGAAGCAGTTACATGGGAGCACCGTCACCTCCAAGTTCCCCTACAAACTCCATTCAAGATCCTAATGTGCAAATATATCGCCATTCCTTCAGTGTCACTGGGTCTAAATCTTGGAACTGCCTCTCTAACAGCATAATGGTTGTACCTACATCAAGTGGACAGTAATGTTTCAAGAAGGCAGCTTGCTAACACCTTCTTAGGGCAACTAGGGATGGGTAATAATTGCTGCCCTACATTCTATGAATAACCTTTATTTAAAAAAACTGCAGAGGGAATGTTAGCTTATAGAAATCCAGGTTTTTACAGTTGGAAAAGACATCTTAAAAGTCTTAAAATGTTTTTTCAGCAGTTTAAATAGATAAGGTTTTTCTTAAAACATAGCTCGGAAAAAAAATCAATGAAATAGCTGGTGTCTGTGAATGTTGGGTGAGAGACAGTAATGGAGAGAATCACATCTGGTTAATGTATAGAAATTCAATGAAAGGAAGTATTTTAAACTTTCTCAGTTGAAGTGTTACTTGACAAATTGGGTGTCTGTAAAGGATATTGCTGGAACAGAGTTTGAATTTTAATGTTTGCTGTTTATATTAAGATCTAAGTTGTCTTATATACATAGGTTTGTTTCTTTTTTTATATGATGAACTTGTATTCTTTTGTTAAAAGAATATTGTCAGAGTAGTGTGAATATAATCAGTGACTGACCAGAGTAACCAAGCTGCAAAAATAAAACTTAGAATCTATCAAACCAAGTTTGTCATTCTGAGAACTGACTTTTCCAATATTATTGGCCACTGGAATCATAACTGTGCAGATACTAGGTGAGCATATGGTCAACCTAGGATCATATATTTTTAAAAAGCACCTATTGGACAGGGGAGGTCTGGATGAGTCTCCAGTGCAAAATAAACTGAGAAAACTTGGTTTTTGACAAACAGCAACCACTATAAGAAACAAATGAAGTACACAGCAGGTTAGCAATATTGACAATTGAATGGCAGGTACATTTTAATGTGCATAAATGTAAAATCATACTTGTTGGGGAATGTAACTAGGAATAATGTATAGGTTTTAAAAAATGACACTGAATGATGCAAGTCCATAAGAAGGCCTAGGAATTCAAACACAAATGCCTGTCAAGGGCAAAGTTGGTGGCTTTGAAGACATCAACAAGGTAAGTACAATTCTGGGTTTTACAAATGTGGGCAGGGAACAAATATAAAGAAATATTGTGGAATTTATACATAACATTGATTATGCCAGAATTTAAGGACTATGTACAGTTATTCCATTTACAGAAAGATCATTAAAGCCATTAACATACAGTGAAGATTCACTAGGATGATATGTCATGGATTTGGCTATTCACACTGAAGCAGAAAAGACCAAGAAGAAATGAAATATATATATATATTTTTAAGTTAGAAAGCAATGGGAAAGACAGCTTCGCTTGGCTGAGGATTAAGTCACCAGGAGCGATCAGTTGAAAGTTAAGACCAAAACAGTGACTAGGAAAGTGTCTTTATTAGGTCACTATAGTAAGGAATGCATTGCTGTGGGGAATAATTAAGGCTTGAAGGAAAAAACACAATCATACTCTGCATGATTTTCCAATTCATTGACTTCAGCAAAAAAGGGTGATGTGTTAAGAAGGTTCAATATGAGTGGTTGATCAATAAGCTCAATCCTTCATCCCCATTAACAGATGAAATATATATTGCTAACTGCCATTTTAATGCAAAGCCGAACAACCAGGCAATTCTGCTCCTACCTTCTGGACCTTTCAGCTTTAGTATGTTTCTGACAGCCTCTTGTTAAAGAGAAAAGTAACTTGCATCTATAGAGTTCCCCATCATAGTCACAAGATTTCCACAAAGACTCAGCGTTGTTATTGCTGTTGTGTGGATAAATATGGAATGCAATTTGCACTTGCAAGTCCCTTCAACAGTTTATGAAACAAACAAATCAAATAATGTTATTGGCAGTGCTGGTTGATGGGAGACATTTTGTGAAGACAGTAGGGGAATTTCTGTATTTGAACAGAGATATGTAACATTTTAATATTTTAATAGGCAGATGGAATCCCAGCTTATCATTTTATTTTAAATATATATTTGGTAATGCAGAATTCCACCAGGACTGCACTCAAATGTTGGCCTAGCTCATGTCCCTCAACTGAGGCTAATATCCACAATCTTCTGACTTAAGAAATGATAGTATGAACAGTGAGCTGAGGTTAAACTATAATCAAGTATTTACAACATGTAAAGTACATTTACAAACACTGAATTTCCATAGGTTGCTGATCCATGTTTATTTCAGTATCTGAATAATCTTAATTTAGCCTGTTGTTTCTTTAATTCATTAAATATTACATTAATTTTGCAGTAGAATAGTAGCAATATAGGCCATCAGTAGATGCACCTTATGTTTCTGACTGCATAGTTATTGTACTATAAAATTATTCTCACCTCTCTTATGCTCCACTCTCTCTTGCTCTTTCAGAGTTGTATTTCATTACAGTCAATTCTGTGTTCCTTATAACATTGATGGTTTAAATCTTATTCTTTCTGTATTTACATTGTTGTCTCTATGTTCAAAGGTGAACAAATCATTTTTTCTTTGCTGAGAATGAACTAACCATCATTAGCTCAGATGTCAGAGTGTGGATGTCAGGAATCAGGAAAATAAGAGGTTTGTGAACACAGGTACCACAGGATGGACATTGGAACGCATTAGTACCATGGTAGTCACATAGGAACTACGAGCAGGAATAGCCCATTCATCCCTTTGAGCCTGCTGCACCATTCAATATGATTATGGTTGATTGTCTATCTCAGTGCTATATTCCCGTTTTTACCCCCTTATCCCTTAATGCCTTTAAAATCTTTATAAAAAGTTATTTCTTGAATATATTCAGTAACCTGGCCTCCAAGCTTTCTGCAGTAGGAATTCCATTGGTTCACTACCCTTTCAGCAAAGAAATGTTTCCTCATCTCAGTCCCATATCCTGAGACTGTGTCCCCTGGTTTTAAACTCCCCAAGCAGAGAAAACATCGTCCCTGTATTTAGTCTGTATATTCTTCCTTTCTATTTTTCACACTAAAATGCATAATTTTACATTTAGCTGCATTGTACAGCTTCTGCAACATGTTTGTCCACTCACTCAATTATCTAAATCACATTAAAGTTTCCTCCTCACAACCCTGCAGTTTTATGCTGACAGCAAAAATGTAAATATTGCACTTGGTCATAGAGTCATATAACATAGAAATAGACCCTTCGATCCAACTCATCTGCACTGACCAGACATCCCAACCTGACTTACTGGTTCTCTTGTGTAGCTCATTGATACAGATCATGAATAGCTAGTGCCCAAGCACTGATCCTCGCAGTACCTCCCTAGTCACCACCTGCCACTCAGATTTATTTCGACACTCTACTTTCTCTCTGTCAACCAATTGTCACTCCATGCCAATAAATTACCCCGTGTCCCATATGTCTTAATTTTGTCTACTAACCTCTTATGAAGGATCTTATCGAAATCCTTCTGAAAATCCAAATACACCATACCCATTGGTTTTCCCTTATCTATTCTACTAGTTAAATCCTCAAAAAACACCAGTTGGAACACCATTTGTGAATCATGATTTGCTTCTATAAACATGTGCCTGCTTTGACCAATCTGTTAATGCTTTCTCAATGTTTTGTTATCAAATCTTTTATCATAGACTCCAACATTTTCCCCACTACTGGTATTAAACTAGGCAGTCTGTATTTCTTTTTTTTTCCCTTCCCCTCTTTTTAAATAGAGTTGTTACATGTGTTACACTCCAATCTGTAGGAACTGCTCCAGAGTCTATAAAAGTTTAGAAGATGAGAACAAATTAACTTCTTTTAGTACTCGATGATATAGATTATTTTGGGATAATGGTGATTAATCCCTGGAGATTTGTCAGACTTTAACACCATTAATTCTCTCGCACCATTTACTTGTTGATACTGATTTCCTTCAATTCCTCCTTCTCACTCGACCCTTAGTTCCCTGACATGTCTGGAAAGTTAGCAGTGCCCTCTTGTGAAGACAGAACCAAATAATATGTTCCAATTCTTCTACCATTTCTTTCTTTCCAATTATAATTACCCTGGTTTCTGACTGTAAGGGACCTGCATTTATCTTTACAAATCTTTGCTCTTCACGTATTTATAGAGGCTTTTACTGTCAGTTTCAATATTCCCTGCAATTTTATTCTCTTCTTACGCTCTTGATTTGTTTTCTTTGTTGAATTGTAAAATGCTCTCGATTTTCAGACTTGATGCTTTCTTTGGTGATTTTATTCTCCTTTTTGGGTCGAACACTATCCCTAATTTCTTTTGTAAACCATGGTTAAGCCACCAATTCTCTTTCATTCTTGCACCAAAAATACTTTTAATTAAATATACTATTATAAAGATTAAGGAAACAAAACTGTAATATGCATGTTGCTTTTCCTTTTCCCCTGTATGGAATAGGAAAGTCATGAGCATATCCCTTTAGTACTGCAAGTAGTTTTTGCAAGTAGCTAGACTAGAACCACTATGAACTCCCAATTATTTTCTGAATGATTATGGGCAACATTAGTAAGGCTTTTGGACCAGCAGGTTAGTGCTTCATAACAGCAGTTCACAGTACCATATAATTCTTTCCAAAAATATAGAACAATGTTTTATACTCATGAATACTAGCTTCTTTTCATTCATGGATAAGGAGTCCCAAATTTCTCTGTCCTATAGCTTTCTGCAGATTTTGTCTATTTAAATAATATTCAGTTCTTCCATTCTTCCTGCTGAAGTGAATAACCTCACATTTTCCCAAAATATATTCCATCTGCCAAGCTTCTGCCCACTTCACTTAACCTGTCTACAATGTTCTGCAGACTCTATCATTCCCGCCATTATTTTGGTGTCATCCACAAATTTGGTGATAATGCACTAACTTTTCTCATCCAAGTCATTAATATATATTGTAATTAATTGTGGCCCCAGCGCTGCTCCCTACAACACACGATTCAACGTTGTCTTCTTGAAAATGTTCTCCTTATCCCAACAGTCTTCTCCGAGTTAGCCAATCCTATATCCCTGCCAATGCACTACCTCTAACACCAGGAGCTCTTATCCTACATGTGGTACCTTATCAAATGACTTCTGAAAATCAAAATATATGACATCAATTGCATCCACTTAATCTTTCCTGCTTATTACCTCCAAAACTAGATCCCATAAAATTTGTCAGACATGATTTCCCCTTTATGAAACCATGCTGACTCTTTTTAATCAAAGGTTTTACATTGGCAGTTTTCCAATTCTGAGATTCTTCCAGAATCTAAAGATTCCTAGAAGGTTACTACCAATGCATCCATCTCTGTAGCGAGTTAAAAATCACACAACATCAGGACACAACCTGATGAAGGAGCAGTGCTCCAAAAGCTAGTGCTTCCAATTACACCTGTTGGACTATAACCTGGCGTCGTGTGATTTTTAACTTTGTACACCCCAGTCCAACACCAGCCTCTCCAAATCATCTCTGTAGCTGGTTCCTTTAATATCCTAGGATGCATTCCATCATATCCAGATGATTTATCAGTCTTTAAGCCCCATTGGTTTCCTAGCATCATTTCTCTAGTAATAGTTATAGTATTTATTTTCGGTGCTCTTTTTGTCTCTTAAATAACTAATAATTTTAGGATGCTATTGGTGTCTTCTAAGGTGAAGACTGATGTAACATATTTATTCAACTTCTCTGCCATTTCCTGACTCCCTATTATTATATTTCCAGCCTCATTCTCCATGAGGCCTAAGTTCACTTTTGCATGTCTCTTTTTTGTATATTTAAAGAAGCTCTTGCTGACTGCCTTTATATTATTTGCAAGTTTACTCAAGTTAATTTTCTCTTTTTTTTTGGTTGTTTTTTGTTATTTTTTAAAAATCCCAATCCTCTGTCTTACCATTGCTGGACTAGGGGAGGCAACAGCTTACTTGGACTGTGGTTGAACTGTTACCCTACAGAGCCAGGTAATGCCCTGAGGATCCGGGTTCAAATCTTGTCATAGTGGATGATGGAATTTAAATTTAATAAAAGTCTGGAATGGCAATGCCCATGAACCCATTGTCAATCATTGGGGGAAAAACCCTCTGACTCACTAATGTCCTTTAGTGAAGGAATATACCATCCTTACCCGGTCTGGCCACATGTATCTCTAGACCAACGGCAATATGGTTAACGGCAATATGGGTAAATCCCACATCTTGTGAATGAATAATTTAAAAGAATACTCCCATTCAAGTCTCTGATAAGAATGCATTCTGTCCTAGAATAGCAACATAATGAAATTCCTTACCCTTCTAGATTATTTTCTTAATACAAACATCAAGTTTTTCAAAATCCAGTTTAGCACGAATACTTTGGTTTTATCTCATTTTAAAGTTTACTCTTCGCAATCTTCATATCCTGTATTGTAGGACTTGTCCCTTCCACTTCATTTCTTATTTGAACATAAAAAGGAGCCACTGTCTTCAACAAAAAAACCTACTCCAGCTTTAATTTCCATGAAAAAAATCACTCAATGACCTTTAAGGACAACATGATGGTCTTCCAAAAAAGAAAAGCACAGAAGTGGTTTTGCTAGTTTGATATTATACTTCTATCAATTTAAAACAGAGTTATTGGGCACAAAGCTAAGAGCAGGAACATAAAATGGAGCAACACAGAATTTTATATGGTATGCATCATCCATGATTTCTAAAAATTTTCAAATAAAAGTCATGATTTAAAAGTGTTCAGTAATAAACAACTAAACACCCGCATTTCTATTTGATGACTGTTGTTTGCTAGTTTTCTTGCTTGTTTGATGTATCAATGGGTCTGTGATGGTCTGAAACAGACTTGATTTGGGCACATAGCATGATTTAACAAAGATAAAAATGCATACTCAAGGGTTTTTTTAAACTATCTTTAAACTCTTAGCAACCAAATAAAAGATAGTACATCAATTACCAATATTTTAAAAGTGGAATAAGGATCAAATCACTTTGTGAATCATTCTCTGATCATAACTTATTACTAATTGTATAAATTTCCACCAGAATTCAATTTTATAATGAGGACTTTACTGCCATACAAACAACTTGAGATAGTATCGCAACTGCTAACCTTCTCTGAAGATTATACTCTCCTAATGGCATTGATACTTGTTTCTAACAATCTTACAAAATATCCATCTCCTTTAATAGAATAGATGACAAAATAGTATTTTCTGGAAATAACTAGCTTTTTATTAAAACATTATAGTTAGATGTTGATTTAGGGTTACTGTGAAATAACAATATTATGATCCATATGCAGATGTTCAGATTGAAGTGGCTAGGGGAAAAAAAACCGCATATTTACAACTTTGAATTCATTGATCAGCAAGACCCAAATTATTCATATTGCTTTAACGCTTTGGAAATGATGAAAGAATTATGCAGATACTGCAAATGGCACAATTTAATCAAATTAATAGGTCAGCCTAATCACTTGCACCAAAGATGGAGCATAACGAGGTTTAAGTTGCGGCTTTTGCTGCTCGTCTGGCTTCTCTCTCTTGGCGAGCCTTCTCCTTCAACTCTCTTTCTCTCTGAATCAGTGAAGCACGTTCTTCTTCCCATTTTTCTAACTTCTTCTCATACTTAAGGATTTCTTCAGTTTCAGATGATGGGAGATTTTCTTTGACCAGCTTGTCTGTCAGTGTCACCAGACTTTCAGTTTCAATCTTTCCAAGAGATTCCAGCTCTGCATAAAGTTTCTATCAAAGAGAACCAAGATACCTGTTACTGTCTAGAAAGGAGCTTCCACCAGTTTACAATCAAATGCATAGAAACAGTATTAGGAACCAATAAAGCAGAAAGAAGTGTATGAATGTGATGTGCAAAACAATTTGTTCTTAGCATCAGTGCCATCCATCCACCCTTTGTCCTCCAGGTCCCTGTCAAGATAATCAAAATGCTGAACTAGGTGCTGCGAAGAACTATGAAGAAAAACTTGCCTGTAATACTGAGATAAGCATTACTTCTGGAGGGAGTATCCACACACTTTCAATAAAATAGGAAATGTGCCAGATAAATCAGACTATAAAATACAGGAACAAAATTAGGCTATTCAGTCCATATTCTACCATTCAATGAGATCATGGCTGATCCCAAATCCACTTTCCTGCCTTTTTCACAACCTTCACTTCCCTTACTGACTGAAAATCTGTCTATCTCAGCCTTGAGAATATTTAGTAATCTAGCATCAACAGTCCTCTGTGGTAAAGAATTCCACAAATTTACTATACTCAGAAAAAAAATTCCTCCTCATCTCTGTCTTAAGTGGCTAACCTCTTATTTTGAGATTATGCCGACTGATCCAAGGCTCTCCCACAAGTCGACAAGTCAACTCCTCAAAGAAGCTTACATGTTTCAATAAGGTCACCTCACATATTTCTAAATTCCAATGAGTACAAACCCAACTCCTCACTCCTCCACAGAAGGCAGTCCCTCCATATCTGGTATCAGCCTAGTGAAACTTCTCTGGATGCCCAAATGCCAGTAATATCTTGCCTTGGATAGGGGGCACAAACAGGGTTCTAGCTGTGGTTTGACTGTTTCTTTGTATAGTTTTAGCAAAAAAAACCTCCCTACATTTATATTTCCATTCCTTTTGAATTAATAGCCAACTTTCCATTTCCCTCCCTTACTACCCACGGAACATGTTTACTAGCTATTTGTGATTCCAAATCCCTCTGTGGGGTGGTTTTCAACACTCTTTCTCCATGTAGATAAAATACAGCTCTTCAATTTGTCCTGCCAAAATGCACAACCTCATTTTCCTATATTATATTCCAGTTGCCAAGTGAAAAGATGGATGGTTTTGTTGGGAATGCATATTTATCTTTACAAATCACCTTGAGAATTGGAAGATATTGAACTGTTTGGACACTTTTTGGAATTAAAAAGTGTTAATTTCCCTTAATTGCTGGAACACTTGTTTTTGGAAGAGATTATGGGACATTTGTGCTGATGGTTGTCGACCAGCCATAGCTGGATTTGACTTGTGATTCAAAGATCTGGGAAGTCAAGAAGAAAGAAAAAAGAAGCAGCAGTAAGGCGCAGTAATACTGCAACTTTTTTCCTTCCTCTCTTCTGCAGGTTGATATTTGGGAACCTTGAAGTCAACACCTCAGTATTTTTATGCCTTTGCAAATCATGAGAAACTGAACTGTGACCACTTAGCAAAGACTAGGAACCAGTTTGATTTCTCACTGAATTGAAGCTTTGTTTAAAATATTTTTGTTTGAAAGATCTTACAGCTGTAAAGGGTCTCATCAATTTCATTTTGTCAACAAGAAGCACGGTGAAGTGTATGGATTTATCAATCTCCTTTATTTTACAGACCATCGGCCAATAAGGGGAATATTTTTCCTGTGGAATTTTTTTTGGAAAGTATAATTTCTGCAGCCTCCTTTGTACCTGTGTGTGAAAGAGAATTTGGAAATAAAAGGAGATATAGTTCTAATTCTGGATTGTACCTTGGATATTAGTCAATTTGACATTTGTTTTAAAGACTCACTTTGTGTTATAATAAATGGATTATTTTGAGATTTTTGAAGAAGTCTGTTGGAAGTCTCTTCTTTCTGGATAGTTGACTGAATTTAAACAGTGTGACTTGGGCTCAGTGGGACTTCATTAACAGCACATTCCTCCCATCACAGTTTTAACAACTTTCATCAGTCATCAGAACTGATGATTCAAGACTCTTTAAGAAGGGCAGAAACATGCAAACAGTGAAATGGGAATCAGGGAAAACTACCAAATACACCAATCAGAGTGAGAGAATATGGCCTAATCTGGGCAGAATACGTTAGGAAGCAAGATGAAGCTTTGGAGAGGGTGCAAAGGAGTTCTACCAGAATCTACTTGAACTTCTCCTTTATAACAAGAGGAATCAAACAGAAAAGTTAGGATATTATGCTTTAGTTATAAAGGGCATTGGTGAGATCACATCTCGGATACCGCATGTCATTTTAAACTCCTTACTTAAGGAAAGATAGAATGCATCGGAGGTGGTTCAGCAAAGTGGTATTAAACCGATACCTGGAATGAGCGAGTTATCTTATGATGATAGGTTGGACAACCTGGACTTGCTTCCACTGGAATTTGGAAAAGTGATAAGTGACTTGTTTGAAGTGTGTAAGATCCTGAATGGTTTCAACAAGGAATGAGGTTCAGAGGTGACCTTAAACAGGTTTATAAAATCATGAAGGGTCTAGATAGGGGTTAATGGTAGGTGTATTTTCCCTAGGATGGGGGATTTCATGACTAGGGGGTAATATTTCTAAGGTGAGAGGTGAAAGATTTAAAAAGGTAAGGGGCAACTTTTTTTTTAAACAGAGAATGGTTCATATGTGGAATGAACTTCTTGAGGAAGCGGTGGATGAGGGTACAGTGACAATGTTTAAAAGACATTTGGATAAGTACATGAATAGGAGAGGTTTGGAGGGATATGGGCCAGGAGCAGGCAGGTGGGATTAGTTTAGTTTGGGATTATGTTTGGCATGGACTGGTTGGGCCGAAGGGTCTATTTCCATGCTGTATGACCCTATTACTCTTGTGGTTCAGTTCACGACTGCGGGGGGGGGCACTGTTCTTAAAATTTGGAGTCATCTGACAGAGATGAGGGGAAGACCTTTTTGGTTCTGGACTTTTGAACTCTGTGCTGAAAATGTGATGCTGGAAAAGCACAGCATGTCAGGCAGCATCCAGGGAACAGGAGAATCGACGTTTCGGGCATAAGCTCTTTCCAGCAACACTATTTCAGCTCTGATCTCCAGCATCTGCAGACCTCACTTTCTCCTCAAAGTTTTGAACTCTGTGCCTCAGGAAGTGATGGAGGCTGGGTCACTGAATGTTTTTCACACGGAGGTGGACAGACTCTTGTTAAACAATGAATCAAGGGTTATTGGGGAAGATGGGATTGAGGAATTTGAAACACAAATGGATCAGCATATTCATATTAAGTGATTGAGGGGCTGACTGGTCTATTTTTATTCCTATTTCTTATGTTTGTATGATGTCATCAGAGCAAAGAAAATTAATGGAGGATTCAGCAGAGGAGATCAAAGATTTGAGGAGGTTTGAAAAAGTAAATAAGGAGAAACTGTTTCCAGTGCCAGGAGAGTCAATAACCATAGGGGATTTTCTAAAATGGTGCCGAGAATGAAAGATTTCAGGAAGGTTGAGATGAGTAAAACTTAGGCAGTTTACCTTAGAACATTAGAAGAGGCCAAAAGGCAGAGGTGAGCTGCTGGGACTGCAAGTGTTTAAAATTATATATTAAGGACTTGGAGGAAGGAAGCACATGGACTATAGCCAAATTTCCAGATGACACAAATATGGGTGGAGAGGCAATTTGTAAGAGGGATCCAGTTTACGGTGAGGTATTGATAGATTGAGTAAGTGGGCAAAATGTTAGCAAATGGAGTTTAATGTGGAAAAGTGCAAAGTTGTTAATTTTGGAAAGGAGAACAAAACTACAAAGTATTATTTAAATGAAGAAAAGCTCTAATAAGCTGCAACACAAAGGGACTTGGGGATACTTGTACATGAAATACAGAAAGCTAGCACACAGGTGCAGCAGGTAATCAGGAGGACTAGTGGAACATTGGCTCTTATTTCAAGGGAGTTGAAGCATAAGAGTAAGGAAATCTTACTGAAACTGTACAGGGTGTGGCGATCCCTCATCTGGAGTACTGTGAGCAATTATAAAAGATATCAAGATTTAAAAGGATGTTGAAGGAATTGGAGGATTTGAGCAATAGGGAGAGGCTTAAAGGGCTAGGGCATTTTCTTCAGGGTGTAGGAGGCTCAGGGGTGACCTTATAGATGTTTACAAAATTAAGAGGGGCATGGACAGGGTGAATAGCCAAGGTCTTTTTCCCCAGGCAGAGGAGTCCAAAACTAGGGGTACAGCTTGAGGGTGAGGGGGAAAGATTTAAAAGGGACCTGAAGGGCAACTTTTTCACGTAGAGGGTGCTGCATTTATGGAATGAACTGCTAGAGGAGGTGGTGCAGGAGGGAACAATGATAACATTTAAAAGGCATCTGAATAGGAAGGGTTTAAGAGGGATATGGGCCAAATCCTGGCAAATGGGACTCGATCAGTTTAGGATGTCTGGTTGGTGTGGACAAGATGGTGCAAAGGATCAGTTTCCATGCTATGTAATTATGACTCTATGAGTAGATTTTATTTTGCAGTAGTTAATAGGAATTGGACATTCTGCCTTAGAGTTATGTACTGACAGAAAGTTCAGTAAAATCTTTTAAAAGTGAATTGGATTTCTACTGGAAAGAAGTGAATTTGGAGAACACGAGGAGAAGATTAGGTGTGTGGGAGTGATTGTACAGTTCTTTTCATCAGCTACCGAAGATATCACAGGTGAAATTGGCTCCTTCTGTGCAATATAATTGTGTGATTCTCACCAAGAGGATCTTGCGGCACATGTGTGAAACCAATGTTGTAGATTTAGGAGTTGCTCTGTACTAACAGGGATATTAATTATAAAGCAAAATCTGCACAGAGGTTCCCACAATTCATTGCTGATCTTCACCCTCAACTTTCAACCTGAACCTTTCCAAAATCTGAATCTAATTTCTACAAACCATTTCTCCTTTCCATTATATGAGATTGTGCTATTCACTTTGGCCACTGTTGTGATCACACTTTGGAGTTGTCACATTCTTTAAGTAAGAAGCTAATTAAGACTAAAATTTTAACTCTTGAAAGCAAAAAGCAGCTCAAAAACTGTTAAGCGTTTTGTAAATTATGAATTAATTTGATGCGTATAGAACTATCTGTAATAGAATTTATTGTATGTCTACAAATGTGTACACGTACACGCCTCTATTTATATTAAGAAGGGAGTGGTGTTTAATCTAGCTGCTGCCTATATCTTTTGTATAGCAATCAGTATTTGGAAGATACTCTTTTACTAAAGGTGTTCCCTTACTAAATAGAAATCCACTATTTGACTTAATTTTTCAATAATCTTTGGAGCAAATTTGGAGAAACACAAACACCTAGTGGCATAATAATTATTCTTTTAAAAAAAGAAAAATATTGTCCCAAGTGATTAGTAGCAGTTATTAGCCTAAGTTGGAGGCTCCTTGTCATTCCATCGAGAATTCATCTGTTCAACAGGCAAAAAAATTAAACATCTTCTTGGTCTTGAGATAATTGAAGGTTTGGTTCCTTCAACTTGATACCATGATAGAAAGTCATACATATTAGCATCAATACATCGTACTTAAAACCAGTAGTGAAAACAGTGCCACAAATTATGACAAAGTTAAAAATCATATAACACCAGGTTATAGTCCAACAGGTTTATTTGGAAGCACTAGCTTTCGGAGCGCTGATCTTTCTTCAGGTCTTTGTGAAGCAGAACTATAAGACACAGAATTTATAACAAAAGATTACAATGTTATGCAACTGAAATGATAGATCTTTTGCTATACATTCTGTGTCTTATGGTCCTGCTTTGCAACCACCCGATGAAGGAGCAGCACTCCGAAAGCTAGTGTTTCCAAATAAACCTGTTGAACTATAACCTGGTGTTGTGTGATTTTCAACTTTGTCCATCCCGGTCCAACACCGGCTCCTCCACATCATAAATTACGACAAGCAGTCTTTGAAAAAAATGGAATTTCTCTTGTGATTATTATGTCATCTAACCCGAAAAGGTCTCAACAGTCAAATCGATTTTTAAATTACAACCTTTGTAACAAACCTCACAACGACTCTACTGTTTCTATGGCCAGCATTTCTATGTCCTTGATCCTTTAAGGATTCACAGATCCCTCTTAAATTGAATGGATTCAATTCCACCACAGTCTCTGCTTTGTTAGCATCCCAGCTGTTGGTAATACTGAACAAATGATTCCAGTGAAGCCTGGCTTGATGGACCATAAATTTTATTTTTGCAATTTAGTTATTGAAGTGATCAGTCATTGAACAGGGATGACCTTATATAGGTTTACAAAATTATGATGAGAATGGATAGGATAAATAGACAAAGTCTTTTCTCTGGGATCGGGGAGTCCAGAACTAGAGGGCATAAGTTTAGGGTGAGAGAGGAAAAATATAAAGAGACCTAAGGGGCAACTTTTTCACGTAGAGGGTGGTACGTGTATGGAATGAGCTGCCAGAGGAAGTGGTGGAGGCTGGAACTATTGCAACATTTCAGAGGCATTTGGATGGGTATATGAATAGGAAGGGTTTGGAGGGATATGGGCCGGGTGCTGGCAGGTGGGAGTGGATTGGGTTGGGATATCTGGTCGGCGTGGACAGATTGGACCGAAGGGTCTGTTTCCATGCTGTACATCTCTATGACTCTATGTTCACAGGAAGCTGCCATTGTACTTCTTCCAACAGAACAAAAGTTCATGGCACAAAAGAAAATAAAAACAAAAGAGCTTTATATAAGATAATTTCAAATTATCTTATCAGAAATAGCGAAATGTAAGATTCAACTCTTTTTCACAGCAACATTCTGTTTAGACAATCAACATCCAGATGATTACCCTCATCTTCACAATAAAATTTCCTAATCATTTGACAAAATCACAAATGTTTCCTTTTAGTAACTTTCTGCCAATTCACCAGATATGATTCTCTCCATGTCTCTCTAGGTTAATGAATTTTCTAAACCTTTAAGTATTTTGAAGTGCTAAAACAATTTAAGACTGCTTTTCAGCTCTGATAGCCTGGAAACTGCCAGAACTAAAAAATATCCTGCTGCGAGAATTGATCTTTTCTTCTGGTCCCTGATCATTAAAAACTCACATCAACAATAAGCAGCAAATATCTTAGCAGGTGGCCTGTTAGTCGTGGAGCTTAAATCAAATGCTTTCTCAAAAAGGCTGTATTTAGCTCACTCGGCTAAATCGTTTTCTGTGCCTTTTAAAAGAACAGATCAGACCTTCACAACACAGGAAAAAAAAACATTTATCTCTATTTTAGAATCCAAGTTCCCAATTAATAATATAGATTCCATCACATAACATTATCAGTCATCATCTAAAATTTTGAGAATAAAGTAAATTCCTAAAATATCACATTCTAACAAGGTTAAATGTAAACAAGCCTGAGCAATGACAAAATATTACAATATTCAACTTTCTAGGCAGCCCAAACCACTGATCTTTCACATTCACTTTTCTGAATATGCTGTGTATGCTCTTATTTTACACTGTCTGCAACAACATACTAGCCTACAAAGTTAATAAACGGGTAAAACAACTGAAGAATAGCAGAGGATGTTTGAAGAAACACTTAACACATTACAAAACAAGTATATATGAGAGGCAAGAACTCCATTCACAGAGAAATAGCCATGAACAATTAGAGAGAGAAGGAACAATATAAAACAACAAAATGTTTACAAAAATGCAAAAAAAAAAGATCCTGCTGAATGGGAAAGATACAAGGGCCAGCAAAGGGCCACAAAACAGCTTAGAAGCGCTACTATAAGGGATTATGAATGGAAATTTGCCAAGGTCACTAAAATCAATAAGAATAAATGTTATAGTTACATAAACGGAAAGCAGATAGTCAGAAGCAATATGATGGGAATGGCGATGGATGTTACTTATATGGACTTCCAGAAGGTATTTGATAAAATCCTCATAAGAGAGTGCTAACTAAGGTAGAAACCCATGGAATAAAGGGTAAAATCCTGACCTAGGAGAAAATAAGGACCGCAGATCCTGGAGATCACAGTCGAAAGGTGTGGGGCTGGAAAGCACAGCCGGTCAGGCAGCATCTGAGGAGCAGGAAAGTCGATGTTTCGAGCATGATTCCTGATGAAGAGCTTATGCTCAAAATGTCGACTCTCCTGCCCCTCGGACTAGCTGTGCTTTTCCAGCACCATACTTTTCGACTAACTTACTGACCTGGCAGGGAAATTGGTTGAATAGCAGGTGACAGAAAGTAGGGATAATGAGTAGGTACTCAAATTGACAAGATGTGACCAGTGGTATCCCATAAGAATATGTCTTACAGCCTCAATTACTCACTTTTATTCCCAATTATTTATTAATGACTTGGATAATGGCATGGAAAGTCAAATACACAAATTTGCTGATGACAAAGTAAGGTGGCAGTTAGAGACTGCAAACGATAGCATAGAATTACAAAGGGATATTGATCTGGGCAAAACTGTGATAGATGGAGTTCAATGCAAGTGAGCATGAAGTTATCCATTTTGAATCTTAAAAGGCTAGATCATTGTATTTTCCAGATGATATAAAGTTAAATACAATGGATATCCAAACACATGTAAGGGTTCAGGTGCACAGATCATAGAATACCACAAACAGATACAGAAAGTAATCAAGAAGGCTAGTGGAATGTTGGCTATTATTTCGAGAGCACTGAAAGCAGAAGTTACTGTGTAGTTATATAAAATACTGATTTATCTGGGCACTACGTCTTAGGAAGGATACATTAGCCTTGGAGGGAGTACAGCATAGGTTTACAAGAAAGATACCTGGACTTCAGGAGTTAAATTATATGGGGACATTTTACAAATTAGGCCTGTTTTCTGTAGAATTGAGAATATTAATGGGGTTACCTTATCAAAGTCTTCAAGATATTAATAGGAATAAATAGGCCAAATAAAGATAACCTATTTCCACTGGTTTGGGATTCTGTAACTAAGGGACATATTAGGAAGCACTTCAACACACAAAAGGTGATTTGGAACTCTCTTCCATAAATGGCAGTGAATGCAGGATCCGTTGTTAATAAAAAAAATTATCACAAAGATAAAATTAAGTGAAAGTATTACAGGGTATGGACCAAAGGAAAGGAAATGGAGTTAGGCCATGTTCAGCTTTGATACCACTGAATGGTGGATCGGGTTCGCAGGGTTAAATGGCCTACTCATGTTCATATGTTCCAAACTTTTGTTACTTCATTGATTAAATTCAATTTCTCAGCCTGTGGTACTTAATGATATTTTGCTTTACAATTAAGTCTCAACACAACATCAAAAAGTCACAGGTAGACATGGTAGTGAAGAAGGCATTTGGTACGCTTGCCTTTATTGGTCACTGCACTGAGTATAGGAGTTAGGAGTTCATGTTGCAGCTATACAGTACATTGGTTAGGCCACTTTTGGAAAACTTCAAAGGGTTCAGAAAAGATTTACAAGAATTTTAAGGATTGGAGAGTTCAAGCTGTAGGGAGAGGCTGAATACATTGGGGCCATTTTCTTTGAAGTGTCAGCGGCTGGGTGACCTTACAGAAATTTGTAAGATCATGAGAGATATGGATAGGGTGAATAGTCAAGGTCTTTTCCCCAGGGTAGGGCTGTCAGAGGCTTAAGATGAGAGGGGAAAGATTTAAAAGGGACCAAAGGGGCGGTACATCCATGACCCTGAATGAAGTACACGGTACTGCCAAAGCATTTTAGTTACAGAATCATAAGGATGTACAGCATAGAAACAGACCCTTCGGTTCAATTCATCCATGTCGACCAGTTATCCTAACCTAATCTAGTCCCATTGCCACTACTCGATCCATAAACCCTTCCTATCTATATACCCATTCAGATGCCTTTTAAATGTTCTAATTGTACCAGCCTCCACTATTTCCTTTGGTAACTCCTTCAATACATGCACCACCCACTGTGTGAAAACTATGCCCCTTAGGTCCCCTTTAAATATTTCCCCTCTCAACATAAACCTATGTCTTCTAGTTCTGGACTCCCGACCCCAGGGAAAATACCTTGTCTCTTTTATAAACCTCTATAAGGTCACCCCTCAGCTTCCGAGACTACAGGGAAAACAGCCCCAGCCTGTGCAGCCTCTCCCTGTAGCTCAAATCCTCCAACCCTGGCAACATCCTTGTAAATCTTTTCTGGACTCTTTCAAGTTTCACCAACATCCTTCTGATAGGAGGAAACCAGAATTGCACACAATATTCCAAAAGTGGCCTAACCAATGTCCTGAATAGCCACAACATGACCTCCCAACTCCTGTACTCAATGCTCTGACCAATAAAGGAAAGCATACCAAAAGCCTTTTTCACAATCCTATTCTACCTGTCACTCCACCTCCAAGGAATGATGGACCTGCACTCCAAGGTCTCTTTGTTCAGCAACACTTCCCAGGACCTTACCATTAAGTGTATAAGAACTGCTCTGATTTGTCTTTCCAAAATGCAGCACATTACACTTATCTAAACCAAACTCCATCTGCCACTCGTCAGCGCATTGGCCCATCTGCTCTAAGGCACTAGATAATTGTTTTGAAAGAGCAAGAAATAAAAGGGGGCAAGTAAATTTGGCAAGTTAGAAATAGCTCAATACAGCATGTCAAAATAGCAGAATTGTCATTGTTGCTAGGCCAAAAAAATCTCTAGTGACATGTGGCACATCCCTATAGAGAGAGAGTGCACTGCCTTGAATCTTGATTTGCTTGTCAACATACTATTTCCCATTTGAATCAAGGTCAAGGTACTGAATGGTTGTTTTGTAATGAACACTGATGCTATTGATCACACACAAAAAAATCCTTACTAGTCACATCCATCCAAACTACTTTTTCAACGAAAGATGAGTTAAGACCATAAGACATAGGAGCGGAAGTAAGGCTATTCGGCCCATCGAGTCCACTCCGCCATTCAATCATGGCTGATGGGCATTTCAACTCCACTTACCCGCAATCTCCCTGTAGCCTTTAATTCCTTGTGACATCAAGAATTTATCAATTTCTGCTTTGAAGACATTTAGCGTCCCAGCCTCCACTGCACTCTGTGGCAATGAATAACACAGGCCCACCACTCTCTGGCTGAAGAAATGTCTCCGCATTTCTGTTCTGAATTTATCCCTTCTAATTCTAAGGCTGTGTCCATGGGTCCTAGTCTCTCTGCTCATTCCTGAAGAAGGGCCTGTGCCCGAAACGTCGAATCTCCTGTTCCCTGGATGCTGCCTGACCTGCTGTGCTGTTCCAGCAATAAAGTTTCAACTTTGATCTCCAGCATCTGCAGACCTCACTTTGTCCTAGTCTCCTCGCCTAACGGAAGCAATTTCCTAGCGTCCACCCTCTCCAAGCCATGTATTATCTTGTAAGTTTCTATTAGATCTCCCCTTAATCTTCTAAACTCCAATGAATACAATCCCAGGATCCTTAGCCGTTCCTCATATGTTAGACCTACCATTCCAGGGATCATCCATGTGAATCTCCGCTGGACACACTCCAGTGCCAGTGCCGCCGAGTCGGGTCGTGCCACGCCGAGCTGGCGCCAGAGGTCTGCGGCGATGTCGGTAACCCACCCGACCCGTCTTGAAACACGGACCAAGGAGTCTAACACGTGCGCGAGTCAATGGGCCATTTCCGAAACCCCATGGAGAATTTTCTCACTGTTTGTATGCTTGTATTCTTTTTTCCAAAGTGCAAGACCTAGCATTTGCTCACATTGAATTCCATCAGCCATTTCCTGGACCACTCTTCCAAACTGTCTAGATCCTTCTGCAGCCTCCCCACTTCCTCAGTACTACCTGCCTGTCCACCTAACTTTGTATCATCAGCAAACTTCGCTAGAATGCCCCCAGTCCCTTCATAGTTAACCCTATGTTTATCTAATAAATGTGATGGAAATACAACTGCTTTAATTTGTTGTATGGAAAAATTTCAAAATTAAGCATTTAAGGGTAAATGTAAAATATGTTGGAAGAGTTGCTTAAAAAAAACTAAAGTAAAACAAAATTTTCTTTAGTTGCCAGTAATAAATGCCTAATTGAGAAAGGTCAGATTAGATTCTGACATCAAATAATACATTAGGGGATACTGGGAAGGAACATTTAGTGAAACAGTGATCTCAGACTCTCCTGGGACATTTTTGCAATGCCATTTTACACAAGTGTTTCTCGATATAACTGGTTTTAAGACTATTTCAGTTCAGTTGACTTTCAATAAACACAAAATAGAAAGAACATTGATGGAATGAGTACCTTAAATTTGTTGAGGTAATCTGTAAGTTTTGATTTCTCATTTTCATCATCTTCGTCATCTTCAAATGCAGCATCTTGTTTTGTTTCCTGTGATTCATCTGTTGCCATGGATTCACTGGTCTCAGATGCTGCCATCTCCAATATGGTTGCCATGGCATCCACCTGTAGAAAATGAGCAGCAATCTCCAGTGATTTCACCAGCTAATAAATCAGCATTTGTGGCTGGTGTTTTGGAGACTATGCTCCAGTGCCCTGATTTACTATGACTCCTTAGTTAACCAGGAACCTACGATCATTTTTAAGTTCAGCTTTAATTATGTCAACAACAGTCATGGAGTACATGTACAGTCTGTTTCATTTTGCAACGTACATGTTAAATTTCATCTCTCAATATTCTGCCCACTTAGATATCTTAAACTGGTTCTCACTGAGCTAATTGTTCTGGTCCCACTAATCTCCAGATTGGTTTTGTGAATCCAGATCATTAATATGAATTAGAAACAACAAGGTTCTCTTGGTATTGAGAATAGAAACAGAATATTTAAAGCCTTGGAGATCATCGTATGACCCATCATGTCGATTCAGCCTGATCCCACTTCCCAGCTCTTGGTCTATTGCTTTGTAGGTTATGGCATTGCAAGTACTTATCAAGGAATTTTTAAAATAAAACAGTCAGCTTTATCACCTCAACCACACTTTATGTATGAGTTCCAGACCCCGTCACCCTCTGGGCCAAACGTCTTCTTGACAGGTCTCCCAATCTTTGTTATTTCCTTTAAATCTCTATCCTTTTTGATTAACCTCTCTGCAAAATATACACACTGTTTCAGCCTCCCCATAACTTTACGCAATTTCCCTTGAGCTTCTTGTTCCAAAAGAAAACAACCGTGGTCTCTCCAAAACAACAAAAAAAACCAAGTGCTAGAAGGACTGAGTGGAGAGAGAAACAGAGTTAATGTTGCAGGTACATTGTCAGCAGTCTTTTGCATGCATGAAAATGCCATGGAGTAAGACTCATGAGACTGTATTTTGGAAAGAACTGAAAAGCATTTTGTCAGGCTGCAAAAATACATTAGCAAAACAAAACACGCAAGAATGTGAGAAGTAGGAGTAGGAGGAGGCCTGCTCAACTCCACTTTCCTACCTGCGCTCCATATTCCTTGATCCTCTGAAAGATTGCCCTTTACCAGCCTTCATTATATCCTTTGATGGACGATGCACAACATATGAACATAAGAAAAAGGAACAAGGAACTAGAATAGGCCATTCACTGCTTATAGCCTACTGTACTATTCAACAAGATAATGGCTAGCCTGATATTAAACTCAACTCCACATTCGTCAATACTCCCGATATCTTTCAACCCTCTGCGATAAATAGCTCCAAAGACTCTCAATCCTGTGAATGAAGAAACTTCTATTTATCTCAGTCCGAATTGATCAATCCCTTAACTTGTACCCCCATGTTGCAGATTTCCCAACCAAGGGAAAGAGCCTGAGTGCTCCCCTTCAGAGAGTTGTATGTTTCAATAAGATCGCCACTCATTCTTCTATTGTATTGCAGACAGTTTAAGGTCAATGCACAATGTATAGAAACCCTCCCATCACTGAAACAAATCCAATGAATATATGTTGGGCTGCCTCCAAGACAAGTGTATCCTCCCTTAAATATGGAAACGAAACCTACATATAGTATTTCGGGTGTTATCTCTCTCTTTCTGGACTCATGAGCTCTAAGATTGCTAATAAGTCCATTTGCTCTAGTTGGCAGATGGACATACAAGGCTTATGGTACTTGAAGAGTTGTATAAATGGGTAGTTTGGCATTTTGCTCTCTTCATCCAATGCCTTGACTTTGCCACTGCATGTTTCCCACAAAGTCTCTCAATGTATTTGTTACCTTTCTGGATAAATATTCTCAATTTTGGTCAGTCACAAGCTAGGACTCCTATGAATCATCCCATGACCTTGTGATGCTTTGAAGACACTCAAAGTATTTCCTCTGAGTTCAAGAGTCTCCTACTACAACTGAGTCCCAGGTAGAGCAGTAGCTTTGGCAATCTGGCAAAATTGTTTATTCTTGTCCTCAAATCCTTTGCACTGAACACCGACATGTTTCTTGCTTTCCTAATTGTCTGCCGTACCTGCAGGCTAACTTTCTGAATTCAGCTCACCACTACATTCTTATGGGCAACTAGGAATGGTCAATAAATGCTTGTTTAGCCAGTGGTGCCAACATCCCATGAGTGAATTCAAAAAACCTTCAATTCCACACTAGTCACTTTGAAAATGAACGCTTGCAAGTTCCATGCATTTTAAAGAAAGTTGTGCTCTTCTATCCTGAATTTTTAAAATTCACTTCGAGGACGTGGGTACTGCTGGCTGGTCAGCATTTGTCTGTCCCTAGTTGCCCTTAGGAGGGTGGTGGTGGTGAGCTGCCTTCTTGAACTGCTACGGTCCATATGCTGTAGGCTGACCCACATTTTCGTTAGGGAGGGAATTCCAGGAGTTTGACAGCAAGAGTGAAGGAACAGCAATACATTTCCAAGTCAGGATGGTGAGTAACTTAGAGAGGAACTTGCAGATGGTGGTGTTCCCATGCATCAGCTACCTTTGAGCTCCTCGTTAGAAATAGTCATGGGTTTAGGAAGTCCTGTCTAAGGATCTCTAGTGAACTTCTGCAGCGCTGAAACACTGCTGCTACTGAGCCTCGGCGGTGGAGGTAGTGGATGTTTGTTGAGTTAGGCTGCTTTCTGCTGGATGGTGTCAAGCTTCTTGGGTGTTGTTGGAGCTACATTCATCCAGGCAAGTGGGGCAGTCAGGAGATGAGTTACTTGCCATGTATTCCTAGCCTCTGATCTGCTTTTGCATTCATTGTGCTTATGTGGCAAGTCCAGCTGAGTTTCTGGTCAATGGTAACCCTTAGGATGTTGATTATGGGGGATTCAATGATGGTAACACCACTGAATGTCAAGGGGCTTTGGTTATATCGTCTCTTACTGCCTGACACTTGTGCAGTGCAAATGCTGCTTGCCACTTGTCAGCTCAAGTCTACATATTGCCCAGATCTTGCTGCATTCAAACTTGGACTGTTTCAGTATCTGACGAGTCATGAATAGTGCTGAACACTGTGCAATCATCAGCAAACATTTCACTTCTGACCACTTACTACCAAAGTGAATAACTACAGACTTCCCCACATTATACACCCATCTGCCACCAATGGTGATTTATCAACTTTAAGTAGCCAGTTTATTTAATCCCTCCTCTTTATAAATCTTTAGCCATTCAGTGTCTCAAATGCCTTTGTTTTAACCATAACTTGGAGAAATCTTCATCATAATTAAAGATCTATGCAAAGCACTCATGTAGTGTTCCAGTATGTTCCTTCTTCGCTACATACAGACCTTTTAAGGTCTGTAATTAGCTCAGTACTCACTTTACTCTTCCTCTCCTTACTTTACATGTCCATGGAAGATTTTTTGATTCACGTTTATGT
>NW_025214734.1:2167-50000 GCF_004010195.1 Chiloscyllium plagiosum | reverse complement strand
CTCTGAAAGTTTATGGTTAGGGCAATGTGCTTTCCCACCTCTAATTACACACATGGATGGAAACCATCAGCTCATGGGCACTCCTTTGTGAGAGATTGCAGAATTTTGAGATTTGGGTGATCTTGTGCACTAATTGCGAGCCTTTGTAATCAGGCACAGTAGGTAATTAAACAAGCTAATATAATGTTATGGGGGAAACAAATACAAAAGTAGGAATTGCTGAAACCATACCTGATGAACTGTGTACAGTATTGTTCACCTTACCAAAGAAAAATGTAAGTGCATTGGAAGAAGTTCAAAAGAGGTTAGCTCAGCAGTATTTCAAAAGGGAAGGTTATCAAATGAGGAAAGGTTAGACAGGTTTGACTTGTATATGATAGAGTACAGAAGAATAGGAGATGACATGGTCAAAACATATAATGTCCTGAGGGGTCTTGACCAGGTGCATATTGGAAGGATTTTTATTTCTTGTGTCACAATCCAGAACTAGAGGTCACTGTTTCAAAATCAGGGCTCACCTATTTTAGACAGAAATGAGAGAAACATTTTCTCTCATCTGGTTGAGTCTTTTGAACTCGTTTTGTCATAAGTCCACGGAATGAAAGTCCTGAGTATGTTTAAGGCAGCGGTAGATAATTATTGATGAGCAAGTAAGTACAAGACCATTGAGATTAAGGAGGAACATGCAGTAATCAGAACAGCCATGATGTTGTTGAATTGCAGAGCAGACTCAAGAGGCTGTGTGTGACTTATTCTTGCTCCTAATGTTGTATGTAAAAGTTATGGCAAGTAGTTATTTGTGGTAACTCTAAAGGAAAGCACTGAGTATTGAGTTGTCTATTGAATTTATTAGTGTTAGCTATTTTCTGAAACTACCAATGGTACGGGGGAGAAGATGGCCTAATGATATTATCATTAGAATGTTAATCCAGAGACCCACATAATGTTCTGGGGACCTCACCAAGGCAGATGGTTGAATTTGAATTCAATAAAATTCTGGAATTACAGGTCTGATAATGACCATGATAACATTGTCAATTGTTGGAAAAGCCCATTTGATTCACTAATGCCCTTTAGGGAAGGAAACTCCATCCTTACCTGGTGTAAACCTGATCCTTATCTGGTCACTCCAGACCTACATCAATGTGGTTGACTCTTAACTGCCCTCTGGGCAATTAGGGATGGGCAATAAATGCTGGCCTAAGCCCTCATCCTGCGAATGAATAAAAATATTGGACTTGCTTAGTGTATACGTGGCAAATGATGTGCAGGTGCCAATATTGGACTGGGATGGGCAAGGTCAGAAGACACATGACACCAGATTATAGTCCAACAGATGTATTTAAAATCACAAGCTTTTTGAGTGCTGCTTCTTCATCAGGTGAAGCTTGTGATTTCAAATAAACCTGTTGGACTATAACCTGGAATCATGAGACTTCTGACCTTATACATGGTACACAAAAGGGGCCCAATGATCCATCATAAAATCCAATTTCAAAACAAGCTTCAGTTAGACAAATGACTCTCTGTTTTTTTTCTCTGTTAATGATGTTTAGTTCTCCTTGAATCTCCTCCATTAGTTATAGTTTAAATCAAGGCAACCTAACAAATGCTGAGCAGACAGCTATTGTGGCCATACATCTGTTTTCACTGATTGGGTCTTGCAGTATAATTTTATTGCTCAGTAATCTACACTTTTGTAACAACATTCATTGTGTTTCCCAACAACCTTTTGTGATTGATGCAGAGCAAAAGATCAATGAATGATTGTCTCATTGTCATGAACCTATACTGTACAGCTAAAAACAATTACAATTGACCAGTCATGTTCAAGTGTGCAGTTGACATAATTAGAAATTTAATGCATTGGTGCATTGACAGTATGAATAATGTTCAGGGAATTTCCATTGGATCTTAGAATTGGTTATATTGTTGCATCAAAGATTTATTGAAGCTTTGCTGCAACAACTATGTGCAATTCTGGTGTCCCTGCAATAGGAATGATGTCGTCAAATTTGAAAGGGTTCAGAAAAGATTTACGAGAATGCTGCCAGGGTTGGAGGGTTTGAGCTATAGGGAGAGGCTAAATAGGCTGGGGCTATTTTCTCTCAAGCATCGGAGGCCGAGGGGTGACCTTATAGAAGTTTTTATAATCATGAGGGATGTGGATAGGGTAAATAGACAAAGTCTTTTCCATGGGGTGGGAGTGTGAAAAACTAGAGGCCATAAGTTTAAGGTGATAAGGGAAAAATTTAAAAGGGACATAAGGGGCAACTTTTTCATGCAAAGGGGGTGCATGTATGGAACAAGCTGCCAGAGGAAGTGGTGGAGGCTGGTACAATTACAACATTTAAAAGGCATCTGGATGTGTATATATAGGATAATTGGGAAGGGTATAGAGAGATATGGGCCAAATGCTGGCAAATGGGACTAGATTTATCTAAGATATCTGGTCAGAATGGATAGTTGGACCAAAGGGTCTGTGCTGTACATCTCTATGACTTTATAACTATACCCATTTTGCGGAATTTTGCATACATGTTATCATTGAACTCTTCCTATCTTAAACAGTGGTATTAAAGCAAACCCAATGTTTTCAGTTTAAACAGGTATTCATTCACATAGGACAGTCCATTCAATCAAGAAGCATACAGCTTTCCTCTTCGTCATGAAATTTATCAGCAATAAGTACAATTTTACTGCAAATGGTAAGAATATTTACTCTTAATAAGTTAGCATTAACCCAGAAAAGGCCATCAAATTTTATTTAATTAATCTTGTGAAAACTTTTAATTTATTCATCTTCTTCTGAACTAAGTAACCTTTATTTACACCAAACTGTGCAAGATTGAAAAAAAATTATCCTTATTATAAACCATTAGGCACATTAGAGATTATATTGTGGAAATAAGCACCACAAGGGAAAGTATGCTGAAGTGCTATGGAAAGGCTTGTAAATCAAATTAAACACAACAGAAATTATTTTGAATTGGGCCAGATTAGATGAGCCTCTCAAATGTAGAAAATGTATGATAATAGGCCAGATTTTGCATTAATAGGCCAATGAACGACACCTGCCATTAGTTAGATTTATCTCTTTGCTCTTCACCTCATAGTTCTTATAGTGCATTAATAAAGACAGGGTATCAGGGACCTGAGTGTATAAATTGAGCACCAGTGTGAGCTAAGGATTGGAAAATAAACACAAGAGCTGAGATGGAGTGTGATTAAAGGGGATGAATTCAAAGTCAGGTCTGATACAGAAAGAAAAACAAAAGGAAAGAAAGATTAAATTCACATACAAAGTACGAAAAATGTAATCTTTTAAAATCAGCTTGAAAAGTTTAAACATAACAAAATAAAATATTTAATTTGTAAGAGTTACTTTCAGAACCAGTCAGGTTGATTGCCAATCATTGACACTGCTTGTTAAAAAGATATTCATGCTAGTATAACAAGATCTGATTTGATCGCGATTTTAATAAATTTAGGAGGTCCCTTTAAGGTGAAGAAAGGGAGGCTCAGGGCAAGATGTCACTATTGCAAATAAATAAGTGTAGCAGTACAGCTTAGACACCAATCTTTGGGATATTCACATTGAACAGTGCATCTGGCCTTCACCTAAGACTGCTGCACCACTTTCCTATATAAATATTAGTGATTGCAGTCAGACCTGCTTAAATGTTGACAATTTCTGGCCCATTATGTTTAAATTGCTCCAAGTGTAGATAACTGCATAAGTTCAATGTTTAGCCACTAGATTCAGAAACTAAACGGCAGGGTGTTTTAATATCTGGAGCAGGCTGTCCAAACATTTGGCTGGTACAACAAGCACTCTGTCCACTTTTGTAGTGCAAAATCGGACAGTTCAGCTAATGCTCGACTTAAGGAAAATAATTTTATGAAATGTTGCATTCCTTTCCGGCTGTGATTTTTAAAATTGTGATTATTGTGCAAGAAGCTGGTACTGCACGTGATACCACCTATGCATCTTTGACATTCATAATTTCTTTTCATCACAGTTTCTCACTTTATATTATCAGAATGTCAATGACACACTGAAGCATGGTTTCCATTGTTTTTCAATGGCCAAACAAACTAATTTTGAAGAGGTAACAAGTTTTGAGAATGCTGAAGGAGCTTTTCTTATATTTCAGGTAAGGGGATAGAATCGGTCACCAAAATCACTATCGTTTCTTTTGTAGTTGCTCCCTTATCTTCATGCAATTCTTAAATACCTATTCTTCCTTTTGAATGCATTTGCCACCTGAGTTAGCCCTGCAATTAAAATGGCCATTGTTAGATTCTGGGCAAAATAGGAGGGAAGCTGAAATAACAGCACAGAGGCCAGTATTCTGTCACCAAATCACTCTTTATTTACATGTGTACAGTACTCTGGATGTGACCAGCCAGTTCGGAGTCAGTCCTTGAAATCAGGAGACTATCTGAGTGTCCTGTTCATATCTGTCAGCCAGGGCTCCCTGATTGGCCCAGATTAACAATCCCAATCAAGGATCTTATAGTCAATAAGATCCGCCTGGTTCCAATCACTATAGAAGCCTTTTCAGCAATTTTCGTCACTTATCCATCAACATTCTTGTTGCGTGACTGAGATAAACATTGGATTCCGATAAATGAGTATTATATTGTAAAGTGCTACATTACACAGTTGAATTGCATTTAAATACTAAACACAATTAGTGTTTTTTTTAAATTTAATCAATAATGAACATTTTGTATTTTCGATATATATGAGTTACAAATAACATTTAGAAAATACATTACTCACTGAATTGTGGTAACAAGAAAGATCAAGACTCTTAAATATCACTTTAGCCTGCACATTTTACAGGCAATGTACAACCTCTTTTTTCTTGCCTCTTGAGGTAAAATATCTTGTTAATTCTCTGTGAGCTTAATGAATCAATATGCTTCAGAGAATTACACTAAATGTAACCTTGTCAATCAGCCATACATTGGAATAGCACAATTATCACATTAAAATCCAGATCATCACATTTGAATTTATCTGGTTAGAATATACAAATCTCTCACAATATTAGCAAAATCTCTCACACATGTCACCTGGCTGCTTGGTTTGCTGCCACAGACAGATTTGGCAATGTTATATAAAGTATTCTCCACATTACGGATGAATACTGTGAATAGCAGGGAACTCAGAAACAGGGGCAAGACAAAGCAGATGTGCAACGTTTGAAGCAAATGTCAAAATGCCAGAAACATTCCGAAGGTCAGGCAGTATCTGCAGAAAGAAAAAAATGTAATATTTGATTATGTGACATTAATCTGCAAAATTCGATACAGTACTCATTTAACTTATGAGCCTTTTACAGGTTTGCATTGTCTCTGTCGATAATAAAATTGTTAAATCCGATCACCTAATTTTTAACAGTTAATTAATGAGCCATATTTTGCTGTAGCAGAGATTCAATCAGTGTTTTCCATAAACTAAACTTGTCCTTACAAATTCCGAGCTCAAAAAGCCTTTGATTTCTACCAAATAGATGGAGGAGATGATATTGGGGTGATATTTGGGTTGACAGTGTACACTGATGGGCAACATAATTTTCTGAAGGATTCTATGAGATTTAGGATACCCTGGCTAATTAAGGGTGACAGGCAGACAATAATGTCACAAGTTCACACGCTGCACCATTTATAAACACACATATAAGAACTCAAGAAATTGGAGTAGGAGGAGGCACTTAAGCATTTAAGCCTGCTTCAGCATTCAATGAGATTATTGTGGCAAATCCACAAACATCCATTCCATCCACTATTAACGTTAATTAGCAACAGCATGCTCAATCTACAAGATTCATTGCAGAAATTTGCCAAAGATTCTTTGACAACATCTTCCAAACTGCTTCCACCTAGAAGGACAAGGGCAGCAAATATGTGGGCATACCACCTGCAAGTTCCCCTTCCAGTCACTCACCATTCCTTTACTGTCACTGGGTCAAAATCCTGAAATTCCCTCTCTAAGGGCATTGTGGCTCTACTTTCAGCATGTGCACTTTAGCAGTTCAAAAAGACAGCTCACCACCATCTTTTGAAGGGATGGTCAATAAACACTGACCAGCCAGCAATCCTTATGACCCATGAGTGAATTAAAAAAAAACTCTTCCCAATATTGATTTGACATGGTATAGCATAGAACCGAAGGGAAACACAATTTAACTGTATAAATGATACATTAACTTCCCCACAAACTCTCTCCTCTCAAGAACCTTGTCTTGCCTTCAATAACTGCTGTGGATCTGGGGCAATATTTCTCATCAACTGCACTTCACTTTGGTCCCGATCCTCTGTCTTAAAACATGAAAGTCACTTCTTCCACACTCAGCCTGCAGACAGCTTCACAGTATAGCCTCTAGTTCTCTTCCTAAATCAACTATCACTTACTTTGAGTAAGTATGATTGTGAGCCTCAGTGAATGCCACGCACTGTTGGTAAAGTTGAAAGGAAGTAGGAAAATACTTGATGAATAACTGTTTTAATCACCTATCCCATCCCCATTGATCGATCCAACTGCCCATATTTAGTGGGATAATGTTAAGAAGCCCACTTTACTAGTCACCCCACATTCAGTTTCCAACATCATGAGTTTGGTAAAATTCTGATCAACATTGTTGCAAGTGCAAACTGATTACAATACAGCAAAGAGAAGCCCATAACTAATGAGATTTCAGAGTTGGGAAATAAATACAAGGAAAGAACGAGGAACAAGTTGAATCAAAGGGGGTGAATTAAATGTCAAATTAGGTACAGCACAGCAGGTCAGGCAGCATCCAGGGAACAGGAGATTCGACGTTTCGGGCACAGGCCCTTCTTCAGGAAGGGCCTGTGCCCGAAACGTCAAATCTCCTGTTCCCTGGATGCTGCCTGACCTGCTGTGCTGTTCCAGCAATAAAGTTTCAACTTTGATCTCCAGCATCTGCAGACCTCACTTTCTCCTCAAATTAGGTACAGAAAGCGAAATGGGGGAAAGAGGTTGAGATAAGAGGCTGAAAATACAGATTACAAAGCAAAAAGAAGCATTGTTGAGTTTTAAATCTGACATTTTAAAGAAGTTGACTAATAACTTTTCAAAACCTACAGATTGAAGTTGATTATCAGTCAGTAATGATTATGTGATAAAAGGGTGCTTCAGTGACTAATTACTAACCTGAAATATCTGTGGCGAGTTTAGTTTATACCTACTCCTGAACGCCACAACTTAATGACATTCAATGTGAGCCTATGCCCAGGCAGATACCGAAATGCCAGTTTTTCAATTAAGCTAATTGAACAGTGGCACAACTCAAGCAGAAACATATGGATATTAATATTCTGCCACACCTGAGGTTGTTGTAACACTTAGACTAAAATAACACCAAGGGCCATTTTTCTGACCAAATTTGTTTCAGGAAATTTTCAGAGATTTTCCTCTGAAACTAGTGTTTCTTTACAATGACATGCTTTGACAGACATTGCAAGAGCTTCTCAACATTCTCTTTCATATTGTTACACTTTCACATATTAAGATTCAAGAAAAATGCGAGTAATATTGAGATATATATGAATTGCTTTAACTGTCATAAGTGTTAATAAATAATTCTTTCAATGTGGCTTGCAGTTGTACTTCATCATGTTTGACCCTAAAATCTTATGCATTATTCAGTACGTTTCATTAGCACTATTGTATTGTATGGCAGTAACATTTTTTTTCTGCTGAATTCATCATCAAGATTGATGCAGAAATAATTCCACACTGTTTGTCTTGTTCCTTTCAAATCTGGCAGTGTGGGAGGATCTGCAATAGTGTAGTCAACGGAGACATCAGTAACCATTCTTTTTGTGTTTGACAGCTTTTGTCAGAGACACAAGGATGCAAGGTTAATGTGAAGTATTTTGCAGTAAGTGAACAGAAGAAATTGCAGTAAATTGAAGAGAAACAAGCTGAATAATCTTTATAAATATAGAACTATGTCATTGCATGAGAGAACACTTCCATAGGTACAAATTTATTGCACTATAGCTTCTACTATACCACACTGAATGGAGTATTTTCAATTTGCAAAGAATGTCAAAAGATCTCAAGTAATATACAATTGAAAATTCAATTCTCCAAATCAATGAGAGATTTGCTGGTAAATGTTACTAATGTTGTTTGAACCATTAGAAATAACCTACCTTGAGAGTGCACAATTTATTTTGATGGCAGAGTGGTTGCTAACTTGTAACTACTGTTCATTGTTTATTTATTCATGGACCCATTGTTACTCAGAACTGTATTGTCCTTTTGCTATGATAAAAGCTATAAATATTCTGCAATTTTAAAGATCAGACGTAATTGATTCATCCAATGAAACAAATGTAGCAATTTGTGTTTCTAATATAAATTTTAAAATATTTTTCAATGCAGACTTTAGCAAATTCTTAACAATAATTGGAGGAACTGGTATTGGACTGGGGTGGACAAAGTTAAGAATCGCACAATACCAGGTTATAGTTCACCAGATTTATTTAGAGGCATTAGCTTTCAAAGTGCTTTTGAACCACCTGATGAAGAAGCAACACTTTGAAAGCTAGTCCCTCCAAATAAACCTGTTGGACTATAACCTGGTGTCATGTGATTTTTAACTTCATAACAAGAAGTGTGTTTTTTTTTTCAATTATATTTTGATTTTCTTAAGTAAATAAAAATGTGAAGTAGATTAAAAACCGAAAGAACTGCAGATGCTGTAAATCAGAGACAAAAATAGAAATTGCTGGAAAAACTTGGCATCCGTGGAGAGAAATCAGAGCTGGCCTTTCGGGTCAAGTGAACCCAGTTCTGAGGAAAGGTCACTTGACCTGAAACATTAACTCTGATTTCTCTCTATAGATGCTACCAGATCTACTGAGCTTTTCCAACAATTTCTATTTTTGTCTGTGAAGTAGATTAATCTGGAGAGCAAGAGAAAATGGTTAAAAACCCACATACTGACACAATTGGGTGATGACTTAGCAGCCTTTTGTTTTAAAACATGCAATGGGAAGACAACATCAAATTTATGTTTTGGGAATGGACTTTCATTTTGTCTGAAGTTCAACAAACAAGTCTGATTGCTTATTATATTAGGATTCATTTTGAGGGCTGTTTTTCACGAGCGAAACAACCTAATCTAAATTTGCAAGATAACTGGTGAGAATATATTTAGGATACTGTTAGTTTACGTAATTGTATATACATTTGAGCCTTACTGTGAAAGGAACTTTGATTACAGAGGTGATTTCAAAGGATAATTAAGAATCAGTCATATTGCTGAGCATCCAGGTTAGGCTCTGGAAGGACAGCAGATTTCCTTCCCTGAAGGACATTAATGAAACAGATGGGTTCCTAAGGTAATTTGCATGGTCACTATTATTGAGTATCATGATATCATGATGGATCAGAACCCTGAAATACTTATAGAGATACTGAATCTTTTATTCCAACATCTGTTCTTTTTTAAAAGAGGACTGCTAAAGCCAAAAGATGATGGCAGATGTAAATTTCGTGATTGCCTGTCAGAATCCTAAATGGACTCATGGAACAGCATCACATTGGGCACCATTGTTGGGATTGTGAGTGGTGAGGAGGATGTAAAGAGCATCCCAGATGGTTACAAGAAGGTGAGTGAGTGAGCAATTATAGATACCGTATAACATAGATAAGTGTAAAGCTGTCTAGTTTGGTAGGAAAAACAGAATGGCAGAGTCATTAAATGAATATGGATTGGGAAATGTTGATATATAAAGGGACCTGTGTGTCCTTGTGCACCAGTCACTGATAGTAAGCATGCAAGTGCAGTTAGGAATGCAAATGGTATGTTGCCTTCATTGCAGGACGGTTGAATACAGGAGCAAGAAATTTTACTGCAGCTGTATACTGGCTAGGTGGAATCATATCTGGAGTGTTGTGTGCTCTTGTGTCTCTTTAAGTAAGAAAAGATATACTTGCCATGGAGGCAGTGCCACAAGTGTTTACCAGACTGATTTCTGGGATGGCAGGTTTACCGTATAAGGAGACATTGGGTCAACTGGGTCTGTATTTACTGGAGTTTAGAAATATGAGAAGGGATCTCACTGAAGCATATAAATATTTTACAGGATTAGACAGACTGGATGCAGCGATGCTGTTTGTTAAAGTGAGGGGGCTCCAGAACAAGGGGGTTATGGTCTCAGGATATGCAGTAGGCTATTCCAGACTGGGACAAGGAGAAAGTTCTTCACTCAGAGGGTAGTAAAGCCATGGAATTCTTTACCACAGTAGACTGTGAAGGTCAAGTCACTGAATATACTTAAGAAAGATATACATTTGTGGATGCTAAAGGTGTCGAGGTGGGGGTGGCGGTGGTGGTATGTGGAGAGAGCAGGAGTACATGTTGATATAGAGGATCAGCCATGATAACGTTCAATGTGGAGTGGGCTCAATGGGCCAAATGTCTATCCTTGTATCTACTTTCTTTGTTTCTATGTCACATTAGAGAGTCAGGGAAACTTCAAACAGAAAGAATAAAACAGAAGAGATAATGAGAGGCTGACTACCCACCCTCTCTCAGCTGGAAACCATCTCCTGTAAATATATTTATGTTTTACTTTTTGAGGAATATACAACAAAAAGAATAAAGACTAAATGCAGCTGCTGGCCCGTGTGTATTAGTGACCTAACATGCCAGTGTGGGAACTAGTGTGCTATGAAGATCATAGTGTTGCAGTAGTGATTAAATACAGTAAAATAGGAAGAGACACTCTTGCTCTGAGGGTTGCCATTGGAAACAACCAGAACAATAGAATTTCAATCAATTTACAAAACAAGAATCTCAAAACTGACTGCTCAACTACCAACATCAGTGCTATTGGTACCATCCAAAATAATCACTGCAATGTTCTACTAATGAATCTTCACAAAAGATTCAAAACCTGATCCGTATATCTAGGTCTAGCGTTCATCTATTTTGGGACTTGCGTCTTAATCCTAATCTGTGTTGTATGAGTATTACAATATTATTTCTTCTCACAGTTAATAACTAATGAACTCACTTTTTTGTAATTCAAGAATCCTTGGTTAATATAGCTCCGTTTAAAACAAACATTAATGTGAGTGTGGGAGAAAGATATCCACAAGGGAAGGGATCCATTTTAAACTACCCTAATCATGACCAACCGAGGAGATGGGTGAATAAAGAAGGAGAGCCATTTCAGTGCTCCTCACTCGGACGCTTAACGATTTGAAACTTCCTATCTGAAACAATAAAACATTGGGGAACTTTGCCTGAGACTAACATTTTAGTCCATCTTATTCTTTTTAAAAATTATTCTCTCATCTGCGGTTATAGTCTGCTTTCTGGGCCAGAGTTTATTGCCCATCCACAATTTGTAACTTCATACCCAGTCAACTGCTCACTTAACCATTACCATTGAGACAGGAGATTAACACTGGTTCAATGAGGAGTGCATGCCAGGAACAGCACCAGGACAATGCCTAAAAAACAGGTTCCAAGTGATCCTAATAATGATGAAATTACAGCACCAGACTGCATGAATGCAATGCAGTAGACATGGGTGGAGCTGAGCAATCCTACAACCACCAAGTCAGACCAAAGCTCTGCAGTCTTTCTGCATCCAGTCCTAAATGATGGACTACCAAACAATGCAGACACATTTGTAACCATCATCAGCCAAACATGCCAAATGAATGATCCATCCTGGCCTGCTCCTGAGGTCTCCCACGTTACAGATCCTATACTCAGCTGATTCAATCTCACTTGATATTAGGAAATAGCTGCAGACACTGCATACAGCAAAGGGTTTCATCCCTGACAATGTTCAGGGAGCAGTGCTGAAGATTTGTACTCTAGAATGAGCTATAACCCCAAGCAAGCTATTCTGATAATTTAACATGCTGACATCTACCTTACAATGGGGAAAATTGCCCATCTGTGTTGTGTCCAGAAAATGGTCAAATTCACCACAGTATGAATTACCAATCATCAAAATGATTGGTGAATGAAACAAAATAAACTTGACCATACTACTAAACAGCTCTTACTCAGCATTAAGCTTTTCACCAATGCCCAGTTTGGGTTTTATTAGGATCGTTTGATGGCAAAGCTTACACAGGCAAACGTGAAAGACCATACTGTAATAGTGTCCTTACCTCTGTGTCAGGAGACCCATGTTCAATTCCAGAGATGTGTTTTAGCATCTTTGGTCGGGTTAATTTAAAATATCTACAGTTGAGAGTGTGGTGCTGGAAATGCACTGCAGGTCAGGCAGTATCTGAGGAGCAGGAGAGTTGACGTTTCGGGCAAAAAGCCCTTCATCTGGAACCTATCTACAGTCAAGCATAGGTCAAAGAATTGCTTGATAGGTGGTCAATGAAGTAAACTACTTTGACCTGGATGATGTTATGTTGTTGGAGCTACACTCACCCAGATAAATGGAAAGCATTACATCAAAGGGCTGAGTTATACCTTATAGATGGTGCGTAGGCATTTGGAGAGTCAGGAGGTGAGTTATTTTCCCAAACTTCCCAGCTACTGATCTGCTCATGTAATCACAGTGTTTACATGTTTGGTTCAGTTTAGTTTCTGGTCAATGGATGTTGATGGTGGGAGATTGTGAAGATAATGCCATTGAAAATTAAGGAAAGTTAGTTAGATTCTCTCTCTTGATGGAGATCATCATTGTCTAGTGCTTCTGCGTTATCCATGTTACTTGCTACCAATCAGCCTAAGACTTAATGTTGTCCACATCTTACTGTACATGGCCACAAACATCTGCAGTACCTGAATCCCTAGAGAGTAGAAAGAGGCCATTCAGCTTAATGAGTCTGCACCAACCCTCTAAAGAGTATTCTACCCACACGCACCCATCTTAGTCCACTAACCCTGTATTTAACATGGCTAACCCACCTCAACTGCAAATCCCTGGACAGTATGGGACAATTTGGCACGGCCAATCCATCAAACCCGATGTCTTTGGAATCATGTACAATCATCAATGAATGTCTTCAGTTCTGATCTATGATGCATGGAAGATCATCAATGACTCAATTTTAGAGGTTTAAGCCAAGCATACCAGCTTGAGGAGCTCTTGCAATGAAGTCATTGAATGAGATAATGTGCTAAGCATGATTCCAACCAGCAAAGAGTTTTCCTCGAGTTCCTATTGACTTCAATCTTGCTCGGAATCTTTCATGCCACATTCAGCCAAATAATGCGGTGATGACAAAGGCAGCCACATTCAACTCAACTGACGAATTCAGTCATTTGATCCACATTTGGATCAAGGCTGTGATATGGAACTGAAACTACGTATTATTGAGCAGATTATTATTGCATAAGTATGACTTGATAGCACAATTGTGATATTTTGCATCACTTTGATATTTCAGAGTAGACCATTGAAGCAGTAATTGGCTGGATTGTATTTTCCTGCTTTTTTGTGGACAGGACATACCTGGACCATTTACCATACTGCTGGATAAATGCCAGTGTTATAGGTGTATTAAGACAGCCTGGCTAAGGACATGGCTAGCACTGGAGCACAAGTCTTCAGGGCTTGTCTCCCTTAACCCCTCTAGTTTTCAGAACTTCCTGTTTACCTGCTGAGTTTTTCCAGCGATTTCTGCTTTTGTTTCTGATTTACAGCATCCACAGTTCTTTCAATTTTTACAAGTCATCAAGTTATCTTCAGCTGTCGCTTAATATCACATGGAATTTATCAAATTGGCTGAAGATTAACATCTATGATTCTGGGGGACCTCAGAAGAGGCTGAGATAAATCATTCACTAATACTTCTAGCTGCAAATGCTTAATCTTATCTTTCGCACTGACATGCTGTGTTGCCCCTTCATTCATGACCTCCACCACCACAGATGCATAGTGTTAGCAATCCACAAAATGTAGTGTAACAACTAAGAGCAGAAAAAACAAGAGTAGAGATGTACTGCTGAGGTTTGCATATTGTGAGCAGTTTTGAGCCCTGTGTCGAAGGAAAGAATTGCTGGAGAGGATCTAGAGGAAGTTGATAAGAATGAACCTGAGGATGAAGGGCTTGTCATTTCAGGAATGTTCAGGAACCCTGCATCTGTACTCAATGAAGTTTAGAAGGATAAGGGGGATCTGTTTGAAATTTACAGGCTACTGAGGCCTGGATAGAGTTGATGTCGGGATGATGTTTCCACTAGTAGAAGAGACTAAGAGCAGGGGCACAGCCTCAAGATCAAGGGATGACCATTTAGAACTGAGATAAGGGGGAATTTCTTTAACCAAAGTGTAGTGATTCTGTGGAATTCTTTGCCACAGAGGGGTGTGGAGGCCAAGTCATTGATTATACTTAAGACTGAGTTTCTTGATTAGTACGGTGTTCAAGGTTTAAGGAGAGAAGGCAGGAGAATGAGGTTGAGAAATGTATTAGCCACAACCGAATGGCTGAGCAGATTGGGTGGGCTGAATGGTCTAGTTTGTTTCCTCCATCTTACCGTCTTATGGTCAAACTCACCAAGCATCCTCTGACTGCACCTTCCAAACTAGGCACCTCAACCACCTCGAAGGTTAAAGGCAGAAAATACATGGGAATGCCACCACCTACAGGTTTCCCTCCAAGGCACACAGTATCCTGTATTGGAAATGATACTGCCACCCCTTTACTGTGAGGTCAAAAACCTGGTACTTGCCTCCTCACTGTGCTGTTCAAGAATGCAACTCACCACTAGCAATTTAGGGTGTGTGATAGATGTCTTGCTCAGATCTCATGAACAAACAACAAAGAAAATATGTTTTACATCAAGTGAAATCTTGATCCTGAATTTTGATGTGATATGTGATATTTGGTGCATGACTTTCATTTGTATATCAATTTTCAGCCAATACTATGCTATCACTGTTGTACTCACACAACAGCAGCCTGCTTTTCTTCACAAAGAACATTAGAGTTATAGTTGTGTTTGAAATCTTGTAACTATCCAGCATGGAAGTTGTCTGCTGATTTTAAAATGATCCTGTTGTCGGTATTCAGTGTTTTTATCTGGGGATCTATATGTGCAATTGTTTGACCTTTCTGACCTGCTGCAGCATTTGATTCAAACAGAGGAACTGGAAGCCAATGTGTAGCTTGTACCACTGAATCGAGTGGTTGTGGTAATAGTAAAAATAGCTGCACAGGAAGGGACAATGATGCTTAGCTCCTGTGGGATGTAGGATCTTCAAGTGACAGATGTTAACTCAGACAAACACCATTTATGTAAAACTAACACAATTAACTTGAGCTCAGAACTTGAGATGGAGTTGGACAGAATCTGAAACTTTTAGGGAACAAGTTTCGAGTGTGGAGATATTAATAAGAATAAGAAATCATTGATCACTGTTCTAGGATATTTTCATCATTCGCATATTGATTGGGAGACAGAGGAATTAAACTCTATAATAAATTGAATCCTAAAATTTGTGCAGGGCTCTCTGCTCAAGCAATATGTTAGCTGAATAATCAGTGATGTTGCTAAATTTAGCTATCATTGATGTGAATATATAATGTTACTAATTTCAAAGTAAGTGACCATATTGAGTGTAGTAATTTGAATACATGTAAAGCCTAAATAGAAAAGGGAAGATTTAGTAAAACTAAAACAAGGCATTGTACTGGAGTAGATTTCAGAAGGCTGGGAGGATGATTTATTAAAGAGCTAGGGAGCTCAGGAAGTTCAAAGTCAGCAACAGCATTGAAATCAATCGACATGGGTATTCCTAATAATCTGGGCTTTCCATGATTGCAGATTGTCTGGTCGATCACATCTGCTTTATGTAAATGTAAATGTAGGCAATGGTATAAAGTGGTTCATCAACACCTTCTTGAGGGCACTCGAGGATGGGTAATATATGCTGGCCTAGCCAGTGATACCCATATCCCATCGAAGAATAAAAAATTCGAACAAAAAGGACAAGTGTATCCTTTAAGGGAAGATTGCCTTCATGGATTTGCCTACATCTAATGTTGAATGTATTTGGCTTTTCTCTGCTTCAAAAGTTTCAGGTTCCTCCCTGAAAGACTGATTTTGCAGAGGTGACTAATCACTGTAGCATTAGCCTTGTGGATTAGATGGTACTCACAAGAAGTGATTGAGAAAGAGTTTGGGCAGCACGGTGGCTCAGTGGTTAGCACTGCTGCCTCACAGCTCCAGGGACTCTGGTTCAATTCCTGCCTCGGGCAACTATCTGTATGGAGTTTGCACATTCTCCCCATGTCTGCGTGGGTTTCCTCCGGGTGCTCCGGTTTCCTCCCACAGTCCAAAGATGTGCAGGTTAGGTGAATTGGCCATGCTAAATTGCCTGTAGTGTTAGGTGCATGGGATAAAATGTAGGGGAATGGGTCTGGATGGGTTGCTGTTCAGAGGGTCGGTGTGGTCTTGTTGGGCCGAAAGGCTTGTTTCCACACTGTAGGGAATCTAATCTAAAACATTGGAGTTGACAAGATTACCAAATCCTTTGAGCAGGATAACAAACCTCTTTATGAACCATAATGAGTTGCACTGTCTTACATAGTTAATTCATAATTCATATTTGTTGGCAGATTCAAGTTTGGAAGATAGTGAAAAAAAACTATTTATTTCAAAGATTATTGAAAAACCTGGAATGGTTTCTTTGAAAGAATTTGTTAAACATTCATTATGGAAATTGGAGATTTTTCTTAACAAGGCTTCCTAAAAATCATTTGACTGGTAATAACTGCTTGCTTTGCTGTCAATCCCTGCTTGGGCTGTTTGAACAGTGATTGGTTTGGAAAGAATGCTTTGGTATCCACAATTAGTTGGAAGACAAAAATTCCTCTAGGAATGGCTGTTCGGCTGATCTCTCCCATTTCAGAAAAGAGTTCTCAGTTCAAAATGAAACCTATTTGTTTTTCTGAATGAGTGATTGTAGAAACTTCTCCAAGTTGTAGATCCTGAGTAATCTACAACTGCAAGACTTTGGAGACAAGTGTGGGTGTGCGATTCATGATTTGACTACACATGCCAGGACATCATAATGATAGACTTTGGAACATGCTAAACTTTGCCTTCAAGAATAGCCATTAGCCAAAATGTTTATTTCAGAAAGTCAATTTCTGCTGATGTCGGTTTGTTTTTTCTCTTTTCCTGAAGAATGTGTGTGTGTTTGTTTGTGATTTGAGGATACTTAGAAGATAAGCAATTACTCTTTGAGATTACTGTGCAATTTAACCACTTTTGCATCTTCACTGACAACTGTAAGTTTTGGTTTTCATAATTTTCCGCTACTTGCATTTGTTAAGAAACTTAGCTAATAGATCTTTTATATTTAAAACTTTAAACAGATAAGCTATTTTGGTCATTGAGAAAACATTTTGGTAATTGAGAAAACATTTTTAACTTATGTTGTGTTCTGTGGAATAGTGGGACTAGAACAACAGTGAATTCCTTCAGACTCAGCTGTAACAACTGTCAGCTTTAAAGCTTCAATCAGTGCAGTATTTCAAGCCTTTGTATGTGAATATGCAGGCTCTCATTGCCTGTTAACACTTGTTCCTCTCTTTACATCCTTCTTAATAGGAAGAATTTACATCTAAAGAAGATACCCTGTAGCTGACATTCCAACCCCCAGCCCCAACCCAGCCCCCCACCCCCCCCCACACCCTACACAAGATGTACTGTCACACACATATTACAAACCTCTCAGGCAACAGGCTGGAGATTGGAATCTCAGATGGATAGATAGTAAGGTAGAGGAGCCTCTGAGTACACAGGTAAATTATCAGGGACTGGTGCCAGGCCAGGCCAGCACATAAAAGAGATAAACATAAGTTAACATCCATTTGCTGACTCTGGAAAGGATAGGGATTCTGAAATCTGGTATCCAGTCATGAAAAAGGAAAACTGCATGAGGCAAAATAGAGAGCTGCTATTCTCTCTGGTTGGTAGGTCTCAGTCATATGCAAGATTCTCATGCATATTGCAGCAAAACCCTGGACCTACCGAGGCCACCTCAGCCATTTTAGATATGAATCCAACAGTGAGTTTAATGATCTTCCACTTAATGACATGGCTCCACAACCACAACTTATATTTATACAGAATCTTGAATGTAATAATAAAACATTGCAAGGTGCTTCACAGGCGCATTATATAACACAGAGTATATAGAAGATATTCAGATGGACAAACTTTTCCAAATGAATAGCTTTTTGCCAAGTGTTTTTAAGGATAAAAGCTAATTGGAGAGACATGAAGAGGGAATTTCGGAGTTTGGGGCCTAGGCAACCAAAGGTTTGGCAATCAAATAGTGCTGCAATAATGATTGGGAAGGCACAACAAGTTAGAATTAGAATGTAGGTACCTTTAAAGGCTGTGAAATTGGAGGAAATAGTAGAAATAGAGACAGTTACGGCTATGCAGGGATTTGAAAATGAGAATTTTCAAGTCAGTGCTTTGGTTGACTGGGAGCCAAAATAGGTCAGCAAGAAGTGGTGACAGGAGCGTCAGACTTACTCTGAGTTAAGACACAAGCAATAATGTTTTGGATGACCTCATGGATACAGAGGGTGGTAAGTGGGAGACAATCAAGAGTACGATGGAATAGACCTATCCAGGGGGCATGGATGAACTTTACATCGGAATTACTGGTGGTGTGGCATTTTAAAGGCATGTTAGCTTGGTTAGCATTTGTTCCCAAGTAGTCATGTGCCTGCCATGGTGGAAAAGTTGAATTCTGCTTCAGTATGATAAAACATAGCTGGGCATTGAATGAATGGAACTTCTTAGTGTCAGAGAGTCATAAAGTCATACAGCATGGAAATAGACTCTTTGGTCCAACCAGACACTGCTTACCATAATTCCAAACAGTACTAGTCCCACCTTGGCTCATATCCCTCCATAGATTTCTTATTCATGTACTTATCGAATTGTCTTTTAAACATTGTAGCTTTACCCACATCCATCACTTCCTCTGGAAGTTCATTCCACATATGAACCACTCTTAACAAAATCTGGTCCTGCATTACCCTGATGGTAATGTAAGTCCATTCAATAGCACCAGGTACTTGATAATAATGCACATTGTTCCAAATTCAAAATGATCCTTCACTTTGGCTATTTTCACTAATTGAGAGCATGTGGTACTGTTTCCCCCTGGCAATTGTCATTCTGTCTGACACAGCTCTTTAAACCACCTTGGTGCACCTCAGCGGCTGAAGCAGTACTGCTAACACACCCACACAATGTTAACATTACATCCAAGTTTTTAAAAAAGTTGAATCCTCATCATTTTAAGTTGATCATAATTTTTCTGTTATGTTATGGTATAAAGTAAATGCATGATGCAAGCACAAAATGGGAGCACCAAACAACACTGTCTCAGAATTGATAGCATTTGGTTACAGCTTGCAGAAATTGGCCTAAATGGTGCATTTTCAGTTCAACACCAGCCTCACAAATGGTCTAGTACCAATTCAGCTTCAAACAGAGAGTGTATATAATGGCAGGGCATTTAGAATTTCATTCGTGAGTTTTAGGCTGAGGATGAATCCTTCATTAAAATGTTTACTGTAAGGATTTGGTGATGAGGTCTGCTGCAAGAAACGGTAAACTTCATCGATCGTATCTCTCAGCGTTGTGAGTTTTTTTTTTGGTTTTAAGAAGTGCTGTGTCTTCGCCAGGCCCTTTCTATTGTAAAGCATCAGCGCAGGATTAGGCACGTGGCCATTTTTCAGAGCCGGTGTAATTTGACAGAAAGCATCCTTGTTGCCAATCCTCCTATGGAGTGGATTTTTTTTTCCAAAACGATGCAAGCGAGAGAGCAGGCTGTCTGCAGAAAGTAAAACATTGCTTCATAGTGAAACCACAGCTCATAGGCTGAGATTAACGAGGAAGTGATGCTTACGATATTGTGTGTGTGTGTGTGGTATAACGGCTGTCACGCAACTTTTGGGATTGCTCACTGACTTGACCTAACGGTTCGACTTTCTTGGATTAGTGATTGTAGAAAACGGGCATACATGGGCCGACTGGGATCAAAAGTGTCCCTGTAAGATCGCGAAGAAACACCGCGAGGGGGGATCCTTAATCGTCTCCAGGACTGGACTCGTTAAGGAACAGACTTTGAAAGCTCAAGAAAAAAAGGACCAGCCTCAGGTTTCGGCTACAAGAGACAGAAAAGTGATTCATCTTAAAACTAATACAGGGAGTAATTGAGACAGTTTTTTAATAAGTTCGGATATGCAAACCATTACTGAATCGTCCTTTAATAACTCAGTGATAGGGGTTTTCTCAGAAGATGCGAACAGCGTCCAGAATCATAAAGGTGAGGGGGGATTGTGGGGTTTGCATTTTTGAATTGTCTGAATACAGAGATATGCGACTGTGTTTGCTGATGGTGCTGCATTTTTATCGCATGCTTTCCGTTTAGACGCCATTGCAAATACCTGCCTGGAGCCGGTGTATTTCCACAGCGTTAGCTGAGATAGAAATGTGGTCCCTTAAATCTTCTGGTACACACATCCTGCAGCAAATGATTTTACCCACTGTCATCGGGTGAATTACTCAATCCAGCAGCCAGTGCAGACCAGTAATTCTCACTCATTCCCATTTACCTCATTGTCATTTAAGAGCATTTTAAGGGGTCTTTAAATTTCCCATTTCATACACACCCTTCTGCCTGCTTTGTCAATCCGAGTTTAACTTTTTAAACCAATTAAATCGTACAGGGGACTTATTGTTTTCTTTTTAAAGGCCACGTGGATTCTGAAAAATACATATTTTGCTGCAAACTGTTGGTCAAGTTAGTTAATTGGAATTTTTGTTTTAAAAAAAGAGAGGAACAGCAATAAAATTAGTGCGTTATCGGTGTGTCCAGTTGAGGGATAATTGGGTGACACTGCTTGGGGATAGCATGGCAGGGGGGCAGTATGCTGAGCGCCCCCTCCTGATCAGATGGAGTAAGGCTGCAGATGCTGCTCCTCGGACTGTCAACTGGAGAAAGAACAGCGACTTCTTCTCCACATTCCACACCTTCGTGCGACCCGCTAGCTCCTTTCTCATGGCAATAGTCTCTGAGCTGTTTTGCTGGAGACTTTGGAATTTTGTGAAGGATAAGCGGGGATATGAGTAAAGCATGATATATGATAGTTTAAGTTCAATGATTTTGAACGCTTTATTTTCCTTCAGAGAAGTAAACTGTTTTAAAACCATGCAGATTGGCGTCTCTTCCGTCTGATTTTTATTAAAATGCAAATGCCATAGCAATACTATATCGTCTCTTTGAACAACTTCATTCTGAGTTTGACTCAGTGGAGTAATTGCTTCCTGACGATTATTTTCCCAGATTAGGCAATTTAACACAGAAAGAGAGAAATCAGTTGAGATATCATACACTCCCTTGTGTTGGAAAGGCAGTGTGGAGGATATTGTATAGTAACGATATTTTGTTTTGAAACAGATACTTCATGCAAATATACAGAACTAAGATCTTCACTTCAGTTTCTTGCATTTAAAAGTGATCAGTTTTAAAATTGATGCATTGGAATCCCAAACCAGCAGAGTGTATCCAGGCTTTAAAACTTGATTATCCTTACGAACTTTGACCCAGACACAATGATAAAACTCAGCAGTATACGTTAGGTCTTCGTTCAGTTCCAGACCACTTGGTTTATTTTTGTCTGCTGGGAATCGACATAAGAGTTCTTGCTTAATGCAGATGCTTGAATAGATGGTTTTATCTCTATCTCTAAATACCTTAATTGATCCATTTGTTAGAAACGAAAATATTGTGCTCAGCAGTGTGTAGGTGCATTTTGGTAAAATTTGGAATATTGGACCATTTTGATGAATTTCTAATTGATAGTTTATTAAAATTTGGTTTTTCAAATGTATGAAATAGCCCAAATTCTTACTGCTATTTCATATTTTTATTCCTTGCTCAAAATATATGTTGTACATGGCATGGTGCTCATGTAAGTTACTGATGATCAATTTTACATATACAGTATGATTAAAGTGGGCTCAGAAATGACAGAAGACTGTGTGTTTCTATTTGTGACATGTTGGTCAAATTACTTTAAAATAGTAATATTTCTGATTAATTTGAGTTGTTGACCAGCCTGGCAAGCATCAAGCCTTCAGTATGACTGTTCAGTTCTGCTGTTTGCAGTTTGGCAAAAATGATCTCATTAAAAATGGCATGTGAGGATCCTTGAGCAATTTGTTTGAAGTGGACTAATAAATTATTTAGCAATGCAATCAAGGTATCATTCTTAGGTTATTGATGCATTGTGATATTTTCAATAAAATTAAAGGTAATACACAAAATACGAGCTATGGAGTTTGGGGTAAATATTACCATTGGTAGAAGCTTGATTAATGGACTGAAAATAGAAAGTAAAGATAAATGGGACATTTTTTTCAAGTTGACAGGCAGTGACTAGCAGGGTGTTGCAAGGATCAGTGCTAAGGCTTTAGCTATTTACAATTTATTTTAATGGCTTATATCAAGAGACTTAGAGCAATATGCCTATGGTTTCTGGTGATATAAAGCTAGGTGGGAAGGTAAACTATGAGGAGGAGACATGGAAGCTGCAAACGGATGTAAATAGGTTGGGGAGGTGGTGGCATTGTGGTAATGTATTGAATATTCCACAGGCTTAGGGTGATGTTCCAGGCAAATGAGTTCAAATCAGGGGGTGCAATGGTCTAGTAGTATTATCGCAAGACTATTAATCCAGATGCCCAGGTAATGCTGTGAAGAAACATCTCACCAAGGCAGAATTTGAATTCAATTAAAATTGAGAGTCTACTGATTGACCATTGCTAATTGTTGGAAAAACCCATCTGATTCATTTACTGTAATGTCCTTTAAGGAAAAAATCTGTCATCCTTCCCTGGTCTAGCTTATGCGTGACTCCAGACCTTCAACAATGTGGTTCATTCTTAACTATCCTCTGGGCCATTAAGAATTTTTAAAAAATCATTCTTATGATGAGGGCATCACTAGCTAAGACAGCATTTATTGCCCATCCCTAATGAATTCATGGTCATAATTAGACTCTTAATTCCAGATGCTTGTTGAATTCAGGTTCCACCATGGAAGGATTTGAACCCAGGCCACCAGAACATCACCTCTGTCTCTGGATTAACAATAATACCACTAGGCCGTTGCCTCTCCAGATAGACAATACATGCTGGCCTAGCCAGTGATGCCCACATCCAGTGAAATAAAGAGGAAAATGTGAGGCAACAACAAGTTGTCAGATGGAACATAATGTGGCTAAGTATGAGGTTATTCACTTTGGCCGAAAGAAGAGTATAGCTGTTCAGAAAATTAACATACAGCTACAACTAGCAGTTAGAAAGGCAAATGACATCCTGACCTTTTACAGTTGTAGAAAGACAGGGTTTTGGTGAGACCATAGCTAGAGTACAGAATTGGTCTCCGTATTAAGGAAAAGATATAATTAAACTGGAGGTAATGCAACAAATGTTCACCAGATGTATTTCCTGTGATAAGAATTGTCCTATATACAAGGTAGTCTAAAATAAACCTATATTCTCTGGAATTTAGGATATTAAGAGGTGATCTCATTCAAACATATAAGATTCAGAAAGGAGGAGAAAGTGAGGACTGCAGGTGCTGGAGATCAGAGTCGATAGTGTGGCACTGGAAAAGCATAGCAAGTCAGGCAGAATCTGAGGAGCAGGAGAATTGACCTTTCAAGCATAAGCACTTCATCAGGAAAGATTCAGAAAGGCCTTGACAGGGGAGATAATGGACAATGCTTTTCCCTCACTAGGCTGTCTAGAACACAGATGCTAAGTAGGGGGAAGGGCATATTCCCGGGATAAGGAACAGATCATTTAGAACTGAAATGAGAAATTTCTTCACTGTAGAGGTAATAAATCTTTGGAATTCTAGATAGTTGTGGATGCTCTGTTGTTGAATATATTTTAAGCAGATTTTTGCTGTCTTAGGAAATCAAGGGATATGAATGGAAAAATGGAGTTAAAGCCAATGATAAGTCATTGTATTAAATTGAAGAACAGGTTCAAGATGCCAAATGGTCTACTCCTGCTTCTTTTTCTTGAAATCTTGTATTTTTTATGATCTGTCATTGCCAGTTGATACGTAGTCGTGTTTGGCATTGGTACAGTCCTCGTGTGTTGACAGCTGATGATTCCAGAGTTTATTCTTGGTGCCTGGTAGCAGTGTCAGACAGACGTATTTAACTATAAAGTGCTTAAAACTTTCTTTTGTGAATACTGTTGAATGAATGACATAATAGATCACAAAACCAATTCTTCAGTTTATTTTGACAGGAATTGTAGAAGCCTACCTGAATTTTGCTCAAGCTGAAGTAAACAGCCTTGCACAGTAGTTGGGGACATTTCAAAGTAGCACAGAAATGGAAAATGAAGTTCAAACAGTAAAACTTTAAATATAATGGATCATAGTCTGTAATACACATGAGCAACACGGTTGCAGATAGAGGAGAAGTGAAATAAAGAAGGGACAGAAACCATTGGTCAATTCAGAAAGAGTTTGGACTGGATGTAGAGAAAATTCCTTTAGTATGGAATTACCTAAATAACTGGCAGAGCTGGATGAATGCCAGTGAAATGGAAGATTAATAAAAAGCAGCATCTTGACACTTGAAGCAAGTGGTTTTGTACAGAATGAAATCAGTCAAGGTCCCAGGTACCGAGAGTATGGACGTAATAAAATGGGTAGAAATAATTAGGGAGAGAAAGAGCACTGCCAAATATTGTTCACCCAAGAAAATGTAGAGTGAGAGAACCAGGATGGAATATCCGGGCAAATCATTCATCCCTTCATCAAAAATTCTTACTTAGGTATAGTCTCCAGTTTACCATCCAACCCAAACTCAGAAGTGAATAGTATTCTTAATTGACTTGCAAACCTGGCCAGTGCCACTTAGCTTAGATTGTACTTATACTTCCCTGAAAAACTTCCATTTAGAATATTCATTGCTAATGTGTGAATTATTTAACAATTTTGTAACAAGCTGTCAAAGAAGAAGACAAGGGTTACCGGCCAGGAACAAGCAGGTGAGACTAGTTTAGATTGGGATTATGTTCGGCATGGACTGGTTGGATCGAAGGGTCTGTTTCTGAGCTGAATGACTCTGACAAATAAGTCATACAGTAATCGCTTATGGTTGGTAATACTAAGTGCTTTTTGTTTAAAAATAATAGTTATGATCAATCACCAAATAAAGTCTCCTGTTGTACCACTAACTCCTCTTTAACTGGTCTACAGATTGTCAAGTTGTCTAGATCAATAAATATAGATTAATAGATTAATATAAATTAATGTGCTTAATTTTTATTGGACACATTATATAGTTGACAAAATTAATATCATTAGAAGGTAACCTGTCGGTTTATACGTGCTGGCAGTTAACAAGGTTCTAGAATTTATCCAACCTGATATTGAGAAGTTGCACTGTTAGGTGGGTTACTTACTTTCCTTGCAGCAAATGGTGTTCACTTCTGGGTGGCAGAGTGATGAACATCCACTTGTGCAGTTATTGACTATTGCTCTTCAATGCTGTGGCCTGAAGTAAATATACCTTATGCAGTGGACCTAGAATTCAAAGCAACTGACTTAAGTTGCAACATTTCTGATCTTTGGAAAACCTGTGTATTTAATTAATGTTCTGGATGTTTTATGTATACAAGCCTTTATGAGAATTGATCTTGAAGTATTCCTTGTGTGAGGTGTATACAATGTTGTGATTCTGCCTGATTGCTACACTTCTTTGTGTTTGGCAACCTGCACACACATGTCAGTTGATTTGCTTTAATGTCTGTTTCATAACTTGTAATATGTTTCACTGTTTAAATAAACTAACCCAGGGTTAAATAAACTAACCCTGACAAGTGATTGATTATTAGACCATTAGCATGACCTCGGCTATCGCCAAAAGGGTGGCAAAGAAAATGTAATTAAGTGAAATCTAGATTGGTATGTAAGGGAAAGCATAATTGATGTTTATATTGAGGGCAGTTTAAGTGGAGCATAGACACCACATTTGGACCAAATTGACTATTTCTGCACTGGTAAATTTCATGCAAAATGTACAGTTAAATAAACAATAATACAACTGATCAGAATTCCAGTTGTGAAAATGTATCTACTTGAACTTGATTTTGAATGAATTTGATTGGAGCAGTTGTACTTAATTTGAATGTTGTGTTGCTGGAGTCTCATTAGGATTGCAATTTACTGCACAATGTAGTATTAATTAGACAGACAAAAATGAAGATGGAGATCTTCTATTCTGTGCTAATTTGTTTATCCTCCAGTTTTCAACATAGTGGATTACCTACTCTTTAAATATTTACATAATCCAGTCCCCAAAGAATTGTTTGAGTGTGTACAATCAATCCCACTTAAATCTCACTCACATCTATCCATTTATATATCACAGCAGAATTTACATTGTGGAAATAGGATGGAAATTGTTACACACATGAACTATGGTCAGCAGAAACTGAAGGAAAACCTTCTGATCTTTTGATTAGACAATTCCTAACCTTCCACATTCAATATTGATTTCAACAATTTCAGTTTGCAGCCTGTGCCCCCATTTTTCCAAAGCCAGCAGCTGCTGCTGATATATTGTTTCTATTTACACCTCCTCAAGACCCATTTTTAGTTTCTTTCCTTGTGTCGTTGCCATACATTTTGTCATTTAATCTCTCCTGCCTTTTGTCATTTCACAGACCCTTCCTTTTGGCCTTGTTCCCTCCACTCCCCATTTCCTGCCTCTCTATTTGTTTAAATCCTGCTACAATTCTTAATTTATCTACTTCACTCCTGTTGATGCCGTTTTAGCTGTTGACTATTTCCAAACTTTTACTCATAGCTTCACTAGGTTGTGTCAATAAAAGTTCATTCAATAATTCACCAAAAATCTGAGAAATCAGGAATAGTGGTAATTGAGTCTAATTTTTCAGGAAGTATGTATTTTAAATTAGATTAGATTAGATTCTCCACAGTGTGGAAACAGGCCCTTCAGCCCAACCAGTCCACACCAATCCTCCAAAGAGTAACCCACCCAGACCCATTTCCCTCTGACTAATGTACCTAACACTATGAGCATTTTAGCATGGCCAATTCACCTGACCTGCCCATCTTTCGATCTTTATGAATAATCAAACTTGATCTATTAAACAAGTTGCAGTATTAATTAGTTGGATTACATTGTTTCATTTCATTTGAATTAAGTCTTAATTATTTAGTCTTTTATTTAATTGAACATAATCATTTGCAAAAATATCTTAATTACGTGTGACTTTACTCCAAGGTCAGTTTAATACATTTACATGTTTGAGGTATTGATTTTGGATCTCCAGATTTTTTTCGTTCTTATGTGGCCAGTTTTTAAGCAAAGGTTCACAGACCATAGAAGGTCTACAAGTAGATTTATGAGATCAATCAGATTTCTATCTAAATGAGGCTTGCCTTGTATGTGTTACAAGCCCAGTTCCTCGAGACTTACCTATCATTTTGATGGATTTGTTACCTTTCCAACATCAGTGTTTCTTATGATGATTACCACTAGCTTTCTTTAGCCTGCTGACACGGTCTTCCTGAAGTTAGCATGAGGTTACCTTGACTGTTTCAATCCAATTAGCCCAGTGCAAAGACAAATTCAATATGTTATTCTGTTTTGTTATTTTAAGTTTTCTGTACCTGGGCTATGGAATGTTGTACAGGAATGAAACAATTTCACCAGGGAAGGCACAAATGAACAGAAAAATCATTGCTTATCTCATATAATCTAATTCTGATGTAAAAAAAGACTCGAAACATTAACTCTATTTCTTTACCCATAAATCCTGCCTGACATTGCTATTTCTAGCATTTTCATTTCAGATCTTGAATATCTGCAATGTGATGCTTTTTATATGTACTTCATTCTGTTAGATCTTAGTCCCTGCTGGGCTGATGCCCAGTAATGTTGTTAGACATTATGGAAATGTATATTGCATATTGAAGCTTACTTGTTAAAGTATGTTGAAGGCATAGCAAGGAAAAGAAATGAAAAGGTGAACAAAAGGATTCTCTTTTAAGTTTAGTAGTAAAATGAGGTATGCATTTCTGTGTTTCTATCTCCCTGTACTGTTGAATGAATTCAAAATTGTGGTGGGCGATCAAGAAGAAATGGGCAACAGATGAAAAATCTTTCACACAGTCATGATCAAGAAGGAGTTATAACTTGAGCTTCCCAGCATCTGGTTAGAAAACAGCTTTGAGACCAACTTAACCATTTGAAATATGGTGCAATAGAGGCATATGCTAGAACAGAAAATGGTGAGAAAAATACTGAATTCTAAATGTGGCATTTACCTTTCACAATGTAAAGTGCTTTTATTAGCAGACTGTCGATGGAGAATAAAAGGAAATTGCAAAATTATGGTGAGTTCCATTACCACAATGTTCTACATGAACCCTTTTAAAACCTTTCAGTGCAGTCATTCCTGTAAGAAACGTTGCAACTTATTTCTGTACATCAGTGCTCCAAGGATCAATCTAAAATAAATTACTGATTATCTGCTTTTTTAAGCTCTTTTGAGGGATAATTGTTAATCAAGACACTGCAAGAAATCTCCAAGTCATGCCTCAGTTGCATATATTAATAAAGGCATTGCAGTTTAACAGATTTTCACAGCCAATATTAATCTTTTCAATGCTAGTAGATCATATTTCACTTGTGTTAACTAAAACAGCATTTGTTGGAACTTGGAAATTTTACTGTAAATGGTAGGAGGGCCTGTTAGAGAACATAACAGTTAATGTTTTGAGTTTGATGCTATTCCATAGTTAAAAATGATAAATTAATGAAGTAATTTTGATAGAGGAAAAAGGAAATGTGTAAAGACTATGGTCAAAGGGTGAAATTAATCAAGAACCTGAAAGCCTGTTAGAAAAACAAAGCTATAGAAGTTACTGAAGTGACATAATTCATAAAGCTTGAAAAATTAATTTTTAGACTTTACCCTGAAAGATCATGGAAACTAATGAGAATATTTGCCCACTATTGCCAGTACAGATCAGAAGTGTCTCCATGGGGTAAGGTGTTGAGAGAACAATGGGTAAGGTGATGATTCTGGTTATTCTGTTTGGGGAGGACCATTGGAATCTCTGGGAGTGTAATGTATTGTTGATACAGCCCTAGTCATTTTGGTGAATGGCTTTTGGAATAACCTCTGATTTCATAGATTTTTCTAAGCTACGTTAACAGTATTTCAGTTTCAAGTAATTTGGGAGAGATACTTAGTTTATGCATATCTCTTGTGACCACAAGGCCAATACTCTGCTGCTATTTCGTCAGCTTTTGTGTATAAGCAGGGAAATGAACCAGTGCAGTGACACCAATTAAATTTCTGTGTTCCTCCAAATACCAATTGATGACGATGGAACTATTACACAGACAGTGCAGACTGCAGTGAAGAATCATGGAAGTAAAGTTAATAAGTCTGCAACTGACAGAGCATGTTCTCCCTTATTCCCATGACTCCAGTTTTGCTAAGACTCATTGATGACATGTTATTAAATGCTACATTGATGTCAAGGGCACTCATTTTCACTTCACTTCTTGGGTTGAGCTCTTTTGGCTATGTTTGGAACAAGGTTGTAATGAGATTGTGAGCTGAGTTGTCCTGGAAGAACCCGGAAGAATGTAGATTATTGCTAAGTGCCACTAGATAGACTTGTTGATGACACTGTCTGACACTTGCTTGATGATCAAGAGTAGCTTGCTGGGACATAATTATAAGGACTGGATTTAATCTGCTTTTAGTGGACAGGACAAAGATGGACAATTTTCCATATTGTTGGGTGTATGCTGATGTTGTATCTGTAATGGAACAGTTTGGCTTGGGACACAGCTAATTCCAGATCACATCTTCAGCACTATTCAGTACTGCTGGAATGTTCACAGATTCCAAAGCCTTTGCAGTCTTTGGTGCCACCAGCCATTTCTTGATATTATGTGGAATGAATTGAATTGGATGAGGACTGGCATCTACAATGTGAGGGACATTTTGGAGAGGTCAAGATGAAGCATTCACTTGGTACTTCTCAATAAAGATTATTGCAAATGTCTCAGCTTGATCATTGGACACTGATGTGCTGGGCTCCCCTAAGATTGAGGATCTGAACATTTGTGAGTTGTTTAATCATCCACCACCATTCATGATGGATTTAGCAGGACTGCACAGATTGTATCTGATCTGTTGGTTATGGGATCACTTATCTTTATTCATTGCATGTTGCTTCTGGCATGACCTGGTTGTGTCTTCCCCAGTTCAGCACCATTGAACAAGAGTTGATTACTTAGCTTATTGATAATGGTAGAGTGGGAGATGTGTCGAGCCATGAAATTACAATTTGTTGTTGAGTACAATTCTGCTGATGGCCACCAATGCCTCATGGGTGCCCAATTTTGAGGTGCAGAACTGTTTAAAATTTATCCCATTTAGCATCATAACAATGCCACACAGTACAATGGAGGATTTCCTCAGTATGATAATGGAACTTGGTCCCTGCAAGAACTGTGTGGTGGTCACTCCTATCATTGCTATGGACAGTTACTTAAGTGAAAGATCTATTGGTGAGGAAAAGGTCAAGTAAATATTTCTCTCTTGTTAGTTCCCGTACCACCTCCTTTGTTATAGGACTTTTCATATCACCATAACATCTGTCTTAGGATTCACAGTGTAGAGTTTTGGCCAGAAGCTACGTTTAATAGATGCCATTATTACATCAGAAAATATATTGTGCTGATGATTAACCTTTTGTGTTATTAACACCGTCGTGTTAACTGCATTAAAAGTCACATTCTGTGGGTCCTGGAAATCTGAAATAACAGCAGAAAGTGCTGGGGCATCTGAGCAGGTCTGGTTGATCTGTGGAGAGAGAAAAACAGTCAGTGGTTCAAATCTAGTGTGACTCTTTACTATCTGCCCTGCGTGGCTACAGAGATGATTTTCTGATGTACTCTTGTACATTTTAAATTAACGTTTGTTTGTTCATCTCATGATGTTCAGTTCAGTGACTTCCTTCGTGTAATAAATTCACCTGAACCCTGAGAATTGTGGATGAAAAAATGGTGTAATTTGCTGAACAGAAGTTCCAATGAAAATCTTATTTTGTCTTATTAAAAATGTTTACTGCTCCCAAATATATTAAATCCTATGATGACAAATGCCAATTTGACTCTGATAGTATTCTCACAAGCCCTCAATATAAAGTCAGTTCTTGTAATTTTATTGAGGCTGATGCTATTTCATCACGTTTTTTAAATGGTATTTCTGAAGTGTGCCTGGCACAATCCTCTTGGAAAGCCATTGGCACCTCTCATGCATGTACATAAATATGTTCTTAAATGTGTGGAGCTGGGCTTTCTGAGAGCAGCAGACAGACCATCCTTATAGTATCTTGAGTCGTTCAATAACTCTTCACTTCATGTAAGAGCATAAATAGGAACAAGAGATAGCTAAGCAGCTGCCCAAGCCTGATCTGAAATTCGATAAGATCATTGATGGACTTGTACCTCAAAACCACTTTCCTGCCTTAACCCTATAATCTTTAATTTAGTTATCACTGAGTAGCAAGATCCAAATGTAGAACTGGGTTCTGTAGTTTATTACATCACAATGTTTTTTGTTTAACTAGTGGTGGGTCATACTTCCTTGCTGGTGTTATATATGGTGTCTTAATGATCAACATGCTGTCCAGTGTTGGCATAATCCACATGGGAGCTAACAACATCCATCTCCATGTCTACCTCTGCATAGCCTGCTCCTATGCTGTGAGATTCTGCCTTCGGTTATCAAGCCTCTTCTTTAAGATCGTCTGTTAAAACTGCCTCAGAATCAACAGGTGCAGACTTCAGAAGATAACAAAACATGGAGCTAGTTTAAAGATCCTTATTTTTTGAAAGGAAAAATCTGATTGCAAAAGTTGCACTTTCCATTATTCTTGCTCATGATGTGTTTAATAAAGATGGTGCTGACAGATACATGCAGTTTCAAACATTATTTTGAAGGGGTTCAATTGTAAATTCTTCATCTGGACCACTTTTGGACATCGTTTAAGTCTTTCCAGTCTATAGGTCTGATCTACATGTTCACCTGTACATGACTGAGCATGTTATTTGGAGAACAGCAAAATTACATTGGATGCCAAAATTATGCTAATTGATAGACAGGCATTTTCAAAGATTAATATAAATCTTATGAAAAAAGCCGATTAAAAGATCAAAATATCAGACTTGAGCAATAACTGGAACAGAATTCAATTGTACTAATGCTAAAAATACAATACTTACCTCAAGCATATGGAGAGAAATTGGACAACATTTTAAAAGTGGAAAATGCAAATTTCCAATGGTAAAATACTCTGAATTGCACTATCCTGCTCTGTTTCCTTAGAGACCGATAGCAGAAGTTAGTATAATCATTGGTCATTGTGAGCTGATGTGCTTCCTTATGTTATTTCAGTCAGACCCATATCCTGTTTGTCTTCATGGCATGTTTTTATCTGAGCTGTGTTTCACTTCTGAAATTGTTATCTGCTATGAACTGGACTTTCAACCACAAGCATTCACACAATTGCTTTATTACAATTTGTTAGTGTCTCTCATCTTTATACATATATATGGTACAAGGAAATTATTTATTTATTGAGTTCTTCCCCAATTGCCTTCCATTCATCTTGCAAAATTCTTACTTTAATGTTCGCCATTTTAAATTGTGAGGTATTTTCCAGAACTCTCAGCAAAGAAATAGAAGTGCGTCATCCTTTAATGGTTTGTATTTTGTTTTCTACCTTAAAAATAAATTGGAATTTTATGGAAGGTAACTAAGTAGAAGTATTATTGTTTTATTTCAGCTATTTCAAAGTACGAAGACTTTGGTTTTAAACTCGCAGTGATAGCTTCCATTGTCAGCACAGCCGTAATTTTATTGATGAGCGTGGCTTTTTTAACCAATTGTCTGATCAAATGTGTGAAGAAGAGTGAGAGAAGGAAACAACAGAGGTAAGGGTGTATTGATGAACAATTCATTAACTGTGATGTTGTAAGGATTATAGTTTCCCTGTTGTGAATTTCTCCCATTTCATCTGTTAGAATAACAGAATCCATTTGGTGTAGAAATTTCACTCATTGAACCCATAATGACCCTCCAAAGAGCATCCCACCCAGACCCAACACCCAACCACATCCCTGTAACTCTGCATTTCACATGGCTTCTCCAGCTAGCATGCACACTGTGGGCAATTTAGCATGGCCAATCTACCAGCCTGCACATCTTTGGACTGTGGGAGTAAACTAGAGCATACAGAGGAAACGAACGCAGACATAGGAAGAATGTGCAATCTCCACACAGACAGTTGTCCAAGGGTGGAATCGAACCTGGGTACCACTGAGCCACCATGCTGCCCTGTTTGTGCCATGTGATTCTGGACCATTAGACAGGTGACCTCAGCATGAGCTTAGACAATGAGTGAGGGCAGTCTGGCTGACTGTAGGAAGAACCAAAATCAAGCTTGATCATGCCCACTTAAAAGTAGTGCTCATTGGATAGCCACCAGCAGCAGGAACCCTTCCCACATTCAGCTTCATAACCCAGTGTTGACATTAATAACAATACTTCCATTAAGCAATAAGACATAGGAACAGAAGTAGTCCATTCAACCCATTGAGTCTGCACTGTCATTCGACTGAAATAATGCTGATCTGATAATCTTCAACTTAATTTCCCTGCCTTATCCCCATACTTCTTGATTCTTTTACTGATTAAAAATGTGTCTCAGCTTTGAATATAATTAATGACCCAGTTTTAACAGCCCTCTGTGGTAAAGAATTCCAGATTCACAACTCTGAGAGAAGAAATTTTTCCTTGATTTCTGTATTAAAAGGGCTATCATTTACTCTGAGATTATGCCCTTTGACCCTAGTCTCCCATAAGGTGAGGTAACCTCTTCACATCTGAAATATAAGGTGAGATAACCTCTTCACATTCCCTCTTCAATAAACAATAACATCTCATTTGCCTTCATATTCACTTTTGAAATAACTCCACAGAGGGCGGTATCCCATCACCAAGTCACCCTTTGTTTACACATGGACAGCCCTTGACACTGATCCAGCTTCCTCAGAGCCAGCTCTAAGAGTGAAACGAACCTCTGACACCTCTGTTTATTTTTTTTTTCACACATGTGTGTGACTCAGTGCATGGACTCAGTGAAGACACCATTGTGTCTTATTCAATAAAATTTGATTCAATATTTCTGCTGCGAGGACAAACACCCATGGAGCCAATAACAATCAAAGCCCGATAAAGGCAATGCTTATGTGAGAAAAGTGAAGGAGGGGGCACTGGGAATTAAATCAAAATAGAAACACTGTTTTAAATCTGTCAGCCAGGGCTCCCTAATTGGGGCGGTTAATTTGGTCCAATCAGGGATCTCATATTCTGAGGTCCACCGGCTGACTTTGTTACAATCACTACAGTCTCCTCTCATTCTTCTAAACTTCAACAAACTTACTAAATCTTTTCTCATTAAAAAAAATGCCCTCCTAACCCAGGATCAGTTTAGTCAACCTTCTCTGGTCTGCTTTCACTGTGTCCATTGTTACATCAAAGGAGGTCAACTAATTCAGCCTAGACTGGAGATATTACATATTTATTCAAAAGATTCTTGCTTCAGTTTAGACATTTAAATAATGTCTTGTGATGAAACCACATTGACTTACTGTTGGGTTTGGCTTCCCACAGAGTGAGTTACCAACATATACGGGAATAGTGCAGAAAATTAGCTTTGTGGTAGATGATCAGCAGTGATCTAGAATGGCTGAGTGGTCTACTCTCTTCCCTATGTGTCTAACTTGAGTCAGGTTCTAAAAGGTGAAATTTCATGCACTTTCCTTCAGGAAAGTATGAGTCAAGACAAAAAAAATCTCTGAATCCTTTTTATTATTTGGTTGCACAACTGAGCCTTCCTCACATTCTTTAATGGCACAAAATTATTTGCAAGTGCAAAAGATAAGCTTTCAAAAATATGGACGAAATATCGACAATCTACAAATTTAGAAACTGATGGACTGGAAAAGATCTCCTGCTCCACTTGACTTTATTTCGCATGCCTTCTTCAAATTCTCATTTCCCACCCAAATTTGTAGTGATCAGGGGAGAGGTCAAAAACCAAATAAATTTGCAGGTTGTTTGGGGGAAACATATAATTTTGTTTGAAACATTATTTTGAATATGTTCTGTAATATTTTTCAGACAATTGCAAACCTGGTACCAGATTGAATGTGATGTAATGGAAGGGTCAAGAGACTTTTTCCATGGACACAAAGGCAGAAACAATAACAACAATAAACTCTGGGCTAGTACATTAACAACAGAATTAGGAGTGGATGGTTTGGAGAATATCAGATTTTCCAGGTATTTGTTTTTCTATCTGTGATTGCCAAAGAAGTTGTTGAATGTAAAAGCAACATTACTTTAAGAATATATGCCTTTCTTCAACTTACAGTCAAATAGAAGTCCCTGTTAGTTCAATTGTTGAGTTTATTGCTTGATGTGAATGAAATTGGCCTACAAGAAGCTTTGACCATCCAACGTTGGTCACGTGAGAAGGAATTAAAAATTCTTATTCCTTTTTCAATGATCTTTACTAGACAGTGAGGTGGTTTCAATTGATGTCTTATTACAAAACTACCACCTCCTGGAGGATAATAAGCCAAATGGAATTCTTGAGAAATATGCATCAGTGCTTTTCTTGAATAGAGAGTAAAGTGTATCAAACACCATTCCGCTACTGCAAAAGAATGCATACAGATGTTTATAATCATTCCCTGCTACCTTCTATATTTTCTGGGTTTTCCAGAAGCAATAGAGTAAAAACACAGTTGAAGTGAACTGTCATCTTAGCTGCAAAATAGAAAGCCCTGTGCTGTGGAGCTTTGCTCAGTCAGGGAGTTTGATAAGCAATTAAATAGATTACTGTGTAAAAGTGAGATACTTATAAGGAATTGTGATAGAAGTTAAATGATTTCAGATATGATGGGTCACTTATTGAATTCTTCCTTGATGGTCACAGCAAAATCAGGTTTAAAAGTAGCTACTGCTAGCTGTTCCTGCTGGTCCGAAAGAGTTTGTGGCAGTGTGGTATGCCAAATCTCCTGTTGACACACAGATTTTTTTTTTTACTGCCTTCGTCCTTGAATAGAGAGCTAGCTCAAAGGTCAAGTCCAAGTGTTTGCAACAAAAGAATATTTTTCCAAAAAAGGAGTCAAGCTATTCCATTCAAGCCTAAGAATGATGTCAATGACTGCTGTATAACATCACAAGAAAGATCACTTTAATTACTCCTGTACTTGGTTATCTTCAGAGAAATGTAGAATTCTATCTTGGTCAAAATAGTATGAAGCAATTTATTGTCAGTTTCTTTGTGGGATGTGAGTTTTGTTGATAAGTAATGCCCATTCCTAATAGCCCTTGTTTTGAAAATGTGGGTGTACTATACCTTTATGAGAGTTAAAAGCTGGCAGTGACAGCAGCAAGTGTTCTCAATAAGGCACAATATAACACGTGCTCCAGCTACTGGAGTAGCAGGTTGCCTGGAAATGACAAAAAAAAACAGATTCACATTTGGCCAATTAGTTTAAATTGTTCCCTGAAAAAAAACAATTTCCAGTCAAGTTTTAATTGAGTATATTGACAGTCTTAAAAGCCAATGACACAATTCGATGCTTTGGGGTGTGAGTTCAAGGAAAATTAAACAGTTGGGAAGAGAACTGCCAAGCCCAGCATGTAAACAGACTGCTTAAAAAAATAGTTCTCTTAAAAGATACCTTTTCGATCAGTAACCTGTGACACAGAAATTCCTAAGAAGAAGAAAATGACACAGGAAGCTCCAAATAGAAGAACTGAAAGCTGCTTGGTTTTGAGATAAGAAGTGTTGTTTTATAAATCTTAATTTGGAGTTTTATCGGACTAGTATTATAGAAGGGAAGGTAAAAGATAGGTTTGAGTAAGGACTTATGCGTAGCTGCTAGTTAACTATTCTCTGTTATACTTTAAGAAATAAAGTTGTTCATTTTTACTTTGAATAGTTCTTGGCCACTCGAATTTTGACAGATTACTGCACAGGATAAATGTTTTCTGTGTTGCTGGTTTTAAATTAAGCAGGAGGGTTTACCCTGTGCTGTAACACCCTTGAGAAGATGATTGTGAGCCACCTTCTTGAATCACAATAATCCATGAGCACAGTTCCATAACTTTGACCAGTGATGATGAAGATCGTGTTGTAGTTCAAAGTCAACCTGTATATGTGACTTGCAAAGGAACTTGCAGGTAGTGGTGTTCCCATGTATCAGATGCTAATTTCCTTCTAGGTGATATAGATTTGTGAGGTCCAGTTGAAGGAGGCTTGGTTAGTTGCTGGAATGCATCCTATAGATGATGCACATTATTGCCGTTGTGTGCAGAAGATAAAGGGAGTGAATGTTTAATGTTTATGCTGTCAATTGTGGGTCGCTTGTTCTAATTGTTATGTGTTGTTGGAATTACACTTTTCCAGACAACTGGAGAGTATTCCATCACACCTCTGACATGCACCTTGTAGATGGAGGACAGGCCAGGAGGGTCAGAAGGTGGGTAATTCACCACAGAATTCCCAGCTTTTGACCTGCTCTTGTTGGTACAATGTTGAGGATATATTGCTGGTTTACTGAGTTTCTGATCAATGGTGATCTCTCAGAATGTTTATAGTGGGGGATTCAGCTTGTTAATTCCATTGAAAATCAACAAGTATTAGTCAGAGGAGATTGTCTTTGTCTTTGCCTGACATGCTAGTGGTGTGAACATTACTTGATACTATTCTGCCTAAACCTGAATGTTTCCCAGATCTTGCAGCATGCAGTCAAGTTCTGTTTCAATATCTGAGGAGTTGCAAATAGTTCTGAATACTACGTAGTCACCACCAAACATCTCAATTCTGCCTTTTGAAAAATGGAAGGTAATTGATAATGCACCTTAAGATGCCTAGGATACTATCCAGATGATGTCCTGATGCTGAAATAATTGGGTAACAAACAACTACAACTCTTTTCCTTTCATACAAAGACATGACTCCAGTCTGTAGAGCTTTGCCCTGATTACCATTGTCATTAGTCTGTAGACAGTAATGATAATGGTTGGAGGTGTGAGGGAGGAGGGGTCAACAAATTTGTCATAATGCATAACCAAGTTGGAAATGGATCAATGAAAATAAAAGATCCCTGGATACGTATTTCTGTGGTCACTTTAGTGGTCAGTTAGAGATCGGTGGAGAGGATGCATTTTTGGTTTTGTCATTTGAAATTAGTATAGGGTTTAAGTACTTCACATATGCAACTTGCACAAGCACTGTTTATTTACCAGTATAATGTGCAATGCATTTGTTTTAACAAACACTTCCTGGACTTTACTGCCACAGCACGAGCTCTGCACGTGCCCTATTCTCCTGGTGATCTGGTGTTTTTGACCAGAAATGAGTATGCAATCAGTCAAACCATCAATCCAATGAAGGACTATTGTTCAGTGTGAAAAATTGCACAATCATCTTTGCTTAACTTCTTGCATTTTAATAAATTTTAAATTTGCACTGCATGTGTTAAGGGCTAAGCACCAAGTGTCAGTGGCCATCTGCCCTGACAGGTGCTGGGCCACCGAGCCCTCAAGAGCCTCTGGCACTGGCTAACTGATTACTCTGGTAGTGAAGGTGCTGGAGCACATGTCCATGGTATGGTAAGCAGTACAGCAAGATCCTGGCCTGTTAGACATTTTCAGTTGGCAATATTTGGTTCAGAGTGATGATATCAAACTAAGCATTTGCCTCTTTATGAAAGAGAAGTACGAGGTTAAAAAAAATCTCTAGTGTGTTTTGACTGACTACTAACCCCAGGTTAATGGAACCCTAAATATGACTGTGGAAGGGTCTTATCTGGTATGTGAAAGTAAGGGAACATCTCTGGGACACTCGCATCAATAAACCCCACGACCTCGTGGCCAAACATTTCAACTCCCCCTTCCACTCTGCTGAGAACATGCAGGTCCTGGGCCGCCTCCACCGCCACTCCCTCACCACCCGACGCCTGGAGGAAGAGTGCCTCATCTTCCACCTCGGAATCCTTCAACCCCAGGGCATCAATGTGGACTTCACAAGTTTCCTCACCTCCCCTCCCCCACCTTTTCCCCAGTTCCAAACTTCCAGCTCAGTACCGTGCTCATGATCTGTCCCACCTGTCAATCTTCCTTCCCACCTATCCACTCCAACCTCCTCTCCGACCTATCAGCTTTACCCTTTCCTCCATCCACCTATTACACTCTCAACTTCCTTCTCCACAGCCCCACCCATCCCATTTATCTCTCCACCCACGAGGTTTTTAGCCTCATTCCTGATGAAGGGCTCCTGCACGAAACATCGATTTTCCTGCTCCTCGGATGCTGCCTGACATGCTCTGCTTTTCCAGTACCACTCTAATCTTGACTCTTATCTGGTATGCAATAAACCCTGAAAGGAGGATAGACTCTAACAGTCGATGTCAAGCCAACTTGGGCAGTGACAGACTCCTGAACACAGGAACCTAGAAGATGATAACAGACTCCCAAACTGGCCAGCTTACAGCAGTATTGGATTGAATACAAAAGACACAAAATTGATGTACTGGCATTTCTGTCACTGGACAATCCGGTTTAGGACAACTAAACATTGTGGAAGGTAGATCTGTACAACTCTGCTGGGGTTGGTGCTAAATATGGTATTTGATTTCAAATGCCTCTAACACTAAGCGTTTTCATGTGTAGAGCTAGTTCATAGCAGCATGGTTGTGATGCACATTGAGGGTGGTGAACTTCACCAAGTACAGACACCAACTGCAGAAACCCTTGATGATGCTGTTGAGGAGCTATATGCGATTTTTCAAAGAAACGTCAAACACCATCTCTAAATGTGAGAGATTGACTATAATGAGGGACTTGATGTGAAAATTGGAAGTCAGGCTTTGGCCTGGGTGAATGTAGTTATAGTGGGGAAAATATTAAAGTCTAGCTAGAGCAAATTATGGGTCTGGCCATAAGCTGGTATTGGGCCAATGTTAGACCCATGTGGTGGAGACAGAAAGATGCATAGAGAAACTCTCCCAATTGACAGATAGATTGATTCCCTAAGAACTCCAGTATGTTTGAACAATACTCAGAATGAAAGATGGTTTCACCTAGGAAAAAGGTACTAGCTTGAGAAAGATGCTTAGCTGCCATAAAAGCTGTGTTGAATATAATGTGCCCAAGAAACCCCAGATAACAGCGCAATGCTTGAAACTGATAGAAAGTAGCAGATAGACAAGGCAGAGGGACCATCAAAGAGTGCCTTACAAAGAGCTCTGCAAAAAATAAACATACTTGCAGAACAGTCAAAAGGATTGGGCTAAAAGAAAGGGTGCAGACTGCAGAAGATGAAGATCATAAGGACAACTGAAAGAAGTATGCAGAATGTTTCACAACTTTGTCAAAGAAGCATAACTGCTGGCAAGATGCAAAAGCAGGTTGAACGGGAATATAATCTGAAGTTAATTAAGTAAAGCAATAGTGGCATCAATACTGCACCCAGTTATATGGTCCATATGCATGTTATACAGACTGTAACTTGGGGAGAGCTGGAACCAGAAGCCAGATTTGTGAAGATGAACATGCAATTCAGAAGCTGGACATTAGCAAAGCAACAGTCCTTGATGGTATACTTACTGAACACCTGAAGACCTAGAGCTGTGACTGCTGTCAGAGCCACAAAATAAATCATGGAACTGAAATGGAGACATGACATTTGACCAAATAATTGGCTAGTTTCTAAGCTGGTAATATTGTCAAAAGGTGAAGGTAGCTGAGAGTATCCATATTTACAACAATGAGCTTGATGATAATGTCACAAAAATGCTGCTTGAAATGATCAAAGGCTCTCAGACATCAACACACAAGAAATAACTGAGGAAAAGTTGTGTTTCACCATAGGCAAAGGGATATCAGATGCCATTCAAGTGCTGGACAACATAATTGGAAAGCATGTGAAAAAAAACAACACGAGAAGAAAATCTGAGTTCACTTAGCAGATGATGCAAAGGCGCCACGTGGTAAACCCTGTGGGAATTTTAAATACAACATCACTTAATCTGGCTCATTCAAAAACTTTACAAATGGATAATGTGTGGTGTGTATATCAGGTGACCAGACAGACAGAGCCATTCAGTTTGGCAAAGGTGTTAGACAAGGACACCTTCTTTCACCACTACTTCTCAGGAGAAAAACTCACAAAAGAAGTCAGCTCTGCTGTCCCAGAACATCTTGGAATGACTATTGATAGTCACAACTCTAGAGCAACAGGAATGCTGATGACACTTCTTTGATGGCCAGTGATGGATGTAGTGGCTGAAGAGCTGAGCAAGTCAAGTCTGTACTGACAGTGGAGCATCAACAAAAATACGATATACCTAATGAGAATTTATGGTGAGACCAGTGTGACAATTCAGTCCACAACCATTGTGAAGATAGATGTATTTCAATTGCTGGCATTGATGGGACAGAGACACTGAACTCAAAACAAGGTTGCCAATTGCCTGAAGCTCATCTGAATTAACATTAGAGAAAGTAGAATATTGCATTGAATGGGTGCAAGAGCTGTCAGGAAGAGGTTTGCAACTGTTGAAATAAGGCTCTGGTGAAGAGTTATTTGCAGTCAACTGGGAAGTGCAAAGAACCAATTAAGTTGCTCACAGGTGAATCAGATTCCCAGCTCATCATGGGCTTTTAGCTGAAGAGAGGAGATGGAAATTGAGAAAATATGACCATGGGCAAAAGCAGGCAAGAGTTTGGTGTTGGTAAGGTGCAAAGATGGATCATCAAAGAAGAATAAGCCGAGTTGAAAAAGGACTAAATGGATGGAAAGCATCAAAAACCGGTGCGAGAGAGGAACAAAAGTGGTGTGCAGTGAACAGGAGATGCCTGTGACCTCCTGCGAATTATTCTCACCAGTTTAGTGATCTTACAGTGAAAAGACAAAACTAAATGCCTAAGGGAATAAATCAAGCTGAATTAAACTTTTTTTTTAAAATACTTGATTTTGGGATGAGGGTGTTGCTGGTTGGGCCAGCATTTATTGCCCATCCCTAATTACTTGGTGAGTAGTTAAGTGTCAGATACGTTGCTATGGATCTAGAGTCACGTGTAACTCAGACCAGATAAAGATGGTAGATTTCCTTTCCTAAAGGATATTAGTAAACCATACAGATTTTTACAATAATCAACTGATTACTTTGTTGCCATTTGGCCAGCTTTTAATTCTAGAATTATATTGAATCTAAATTTTACCATCCGTCATTCAAAACCACGCCCTAAGAACATGAAAAGAAAACAAAGAACTGTGGATGTTGGAGATCTGAAACAAACAGAAATAGTTGGAGAAACTCTGAAGAGAAAACAAGAATTAATGCTTTGAGTCCAGTGACCAGTGTCCAGTCTAAAGAAAGGTCACTGGACTTGAAACACTAGCTCTGTTTACTCCCCATACTTGCTGCCAGGCCTGCTGAGTTTCTCCAGCATTTTTCTTTTCATCAGAACATTAGCCTGGAGTTCTGTCATTATTCCTATGCTACCACCTCCTGCTTTGAGCAATAATATTACTGAGTGTAACAATTTGAATCCTATTTACTTTGAAAAAGAATTTCAAAGCTTACGCAATGGCATATAGTATAGTGTGTGGTACAAAGCCATTTAAATAGTCTGATTCTAGTTTAGATCATTGCTGTTCCTGAGTTTCATCCTTAAGGTCAGGGTGAAGTTTATGGTACTATACATTTGTTCTATCACTTGCAATAATTGAACAAATATCAGGCAGAATTTAAGCCAACAGGCTTATAGGGCATCCTATTTAGATCTACATCAGGTGAGGACAAGATCAGGTTTGGTTATATTGGCTACTTGCATTGGGAATGCACCAAGCTCATCCATGAACAATGGTTTTGGAAAGTAAAAGTGATGAATTATGTTTGAACATCAAAGAAAATGTTTTTTTGATAATGATTTTATAGCTGTGATTTGAGAATGATTTGATTGCTGTGAATACTGTTAGCTTTTATTTTATTGACTGCAGGTGCCAAGAGAAGATCACAAATGACTTTGAAATCACAGCAGATTGCAGGCAAAATGGACCCCAGAAATCTTTTCAACCATTGAATCCACAGGTTTCTAGAAAATACGAATTCACTGAGTCAGTGATTTTATTGGATCCACTTACTGACAGGCACATTGTTGAAACTGACAAATCTCATCAATCCCAACATAAATCTGCTCACTATATTCCAAGATATCATCCTTGACACAGGAATCGCTGAATACCTGTCAATATAATGGTAACTGAGCAGACATGGGTACAGAACATAAATACTTGGAAGTGACATGTGCCTTATGACAATGATTAACATATCAGCAGACTTGATTTTATTTAAATTTTATTGAGGAAATGTTTACGTTCAAAGAAAACAATGTTCACCAATGACAATCAGCCATTTCAAGGAACTCACATATCTGTTTGAAGATCATGAATAAACATTGGCTCTGGATTGGTATGAATAATTAACTTCGAATTTCTGTAGTGCAGTTCTTGAAGCATGGCCGTTATTATTTACTCCTCTGTAACTCACATACAATAATTGTATGTCTGGCTTAACGTCTGTTTAATGTACTTGTTAAACTAATCATTTTCATTATTATTCACATTTCTCATACAATTGCAAATTAAGCTAATGAATCCATTACTACACTAGCTAACTTCAGACCTATCATATTTTAAGATGAAATGCAGCAAGTTTTTGCCTCAAGAACTTTTCATCCAGTTATACTACAGCCAAAACAAGATAAATGAAGAATGGTGTCATCCAAACCTTCTTGTTGAATTAACATTGGATAACTGCGGACATGACTTTTGATTAGCCTTATACACAAATTAAGATTTGAAAATAACTTCACACCTTGGAGCATACATATATACAGTTACTTTCAAAGTATCTTCGTGACTATTCATTTTGACCATGAGAGTTTCTTGCTATTGAAAAAGATGAGTGTGGGCCAGCTCTGTAAATGTTGAATTGCTGGTCAGCACTGTTTTTTATTTGTTGAAGCAAGATTAAACTTGATTGTTCTAGTATTCAGCTGCACGTGTACAGTAGATTGTTCCAGAATCCCTCAAATATCAACCCTTGATCACATCCTCTGTATATATATGTTGTTCCATAGCGACCATCATTCAGAGAGTTGGGATCAGTTTCTGCGTTCGTGGTGCTAAAGAGTTCTATGCACGAACTCTTTATGGTCCTTTATCTCCATGTTATCAGGTTACCTGTCTAACTTGGATGAATTATAATCTTCTTCAGCTAAACGTTAGTGAAATCAAAGTTATTGTCTTCGATCCCCTGTGTCAAACTCCACTGTTGATGTCAATTCCATTTCCTTATCCTCAATCTGTCTCATCTCACAGGCAATTACCTTGAGCTAATCTCAGTGTCCTGTTTGACTGCGAACTAAGCTTCTGACCTGTTTCTGACCTATGGCAAAACTGATGCAGATGGAGATCAATGCAAGCGAGGTTATCCAGTTGGATAAAAAAAGATTAGATCAGGGTACTTCCTAGATATTATGAAGTTATACAATGGATGTCCAAAGAGACTTCAGGGTTCAGGCGCATGGATCTTTAAAATGTCACAAATAGGTGCAGAAAATAATCAAGAAAGCTAATGGAATGCGGACCTTTATATCAAGCTGACTGTAGTAACAGGGATTCAGAAGTTATGCAAAACTCTGGTGAGACCCCAAATGAAGTACTGTGAGCAGACCTGAGCATCACATCTTAGGAAGGATATATTGATCTTGGAGGGACTACAATGTAGGTTTACAAGAATGACATGAGGACCTCACAGGTTAAGTTATGATGAGAGATTATTCAAATTAGGCCTGTTTTCTTTAGAATTTAAATGTTTAAGAGATGATTTGATCAAAGCCTTCAAGAAACTAACCGGAAAAGACAGGGTAAATAAAGATAAACCATTTCCGCTGGTTGGGAATTCTAGACTAGGTGGAATAGCCTGAGAATGCGGGTCACTCTGTTCATGAGAGATATTAAGAAGCATTTCTACAAACAAAGTGCAGTATATATTTGGAGCTCTCCTTCACAAATGACAGTGTATGTGGATCAGTTGTTAATTTTAAATCTGGGAGTAATAATGTTTTGTTAAGCAAAGATATTAAGGGATATGGGCTTCAAGCAGGTGTATAGTGTTAGGCCATAGATCAGAGCTGAAAATGTGTTGCTGGAAAAGCGCAGCAGGTCAGGCAGCATCAAAGGAACAGGAGAATCGACGTTTCGGGCATAAGCCCTCCTTCAGGAAGCCCTGAAAAAGGGCTTATGCCCGAAACATCGATTCTCCTGCTCCTTGGATGCTGCCTGACCTGCTGCGCTTTTCCAGCAACACATTTTCAGCTCTGATCTGCAGTCCTCACTTTCTCCTAGGCAATAGATCAGCCATGATTTCATTAAATGGTGGACCAGACTTAAGGGGCTCAATGACTAACTCCTGTTCCTATATTTTGTATCAGTTACAAAGACTAGCTGCTTCCCTCTCAATAACACTTCCTGATTCTGCATCTATCTCAGCCTCTTTGGTCGCTAAAAATTTAATCTGTCAATGTTTCGGTGCTTTCCTGACTGATTTCCCATCCTGAAAATATTTGTAAAAGAAAACACAATTTCTTTTCTCCTGAAATAATTTTCCTGCATTTTGAAGTTGCATTTTCTGTAAAAATCCGATTCCATCTCTCTGTTCATGTGAAGTAAAGGTATTGAAATTCTAATTTCAGAGATTCCTTTTAACGGTCAATTGTTTATTTGTTGTTCATGTGACACCTTTTTTCCTCTGTTTCATGTTAATGGTTACGAGAATTCTGATCCAAATACTATGAGATTCCAAAATGAAGTTTTCTCTTGCATTTAAACTTCCACTTGTGCCACTACTACTGTCTTGTATCCTCTTTAGTCTAACTCTCCTTTAGCTTTCTTTTATCATCTTTCTTAATGTCTGCTTGTCTTTTTGAATTTCTTCTTATTTAGCATATCGATCAGTATCTTCTTTAGTGTTTAGATTCTCTACAGTGTGGAAACAGGCCCAACCAGTCCACACCAACCCTCTGAAGGGTAACCCACCCAGACCCATTTCCCTCTGACTAATGCACCTAACACTGCGGGCAATTTAGCATGGCCAATCCACCTGACATCTTTGGACTGTAGGAGGAAACCGGAGCACCCGGAGGAAACCCATGCAGACACTGGGAGAACCGCCGGAGGCTGGAATCAAACCTGGGACCCTGATGCTGTGAGGCATCAGTGCTAACCACTGAGCCACCGTGCCACCCATTTATGATTGGTCTAAATCCAATCTTGGCTTTTGTCTTACTTTATTCACTGTCTCTTACACCCAAACACCAAAATGATTAAAGAGAACATGGGCTTTTAATTATTTCTTTAGATTCCAGAATTTGATTTAATTTTAATGATAATCACTTGTAGCTGTGGTAGCTTATGTTTTCAGAGAATCATAATACTCAAATACCTATCTCATATCCTGCTGTCATGAGTTGCAGTTATCAAAGAAAATTTGCATTTTTACACCCACTTTGATAAATTCAGTTCTAATTTACCCTCAGTGTGCATTGTCTTTCTTTTGGTCTGTTGGTTATTTGGAAGAAGATTGCATCTGTTTTCAGAACTAGTTTTGGTAAACCATATTTTCATAGTGGACACAGATCGAGTATTGATTATCAGATTTAAAAATTATCAGCAAGTCAATCCCGTAAGCAACACTGAAGTTGTCTCCTTCAATTGTTCCTGGAAAAAATACACCTTAAAGATTATCTTATTTGAAATCAATGTGACATGAAACATTAGATAAATATTATAATTTCCTAATTTTGCGATGCTGTTTGAGCTTTTAAAGTCTGTGAATCACGGCAGATGGAAGTGATTAGACATTTTAATCCATCTTGTATTTAGGATCTGATCGAATGAGTTAATAGTGAGGAATTGTCATAATACAAACTTCTCAAAAGTGGTTTTGTTTTGAAAAAATAAACATTGATAAGACACATGGGGCTGAATGTTCCCAGCTCATGAATGATTTGGGAATTGATGAGTCAATTGGGAAAATATGACAAGAACGTAAATCTTAGATTCTCAGTCTCAAGGTAATAAAATTCCAATTTTCCATCCAAGGTTTCAACATCTAGCATGGTTGGGATATCTGGTCGCATGGACAAGATTTTCTGAAGGGTCTATTTCCATGCTGTATAACTTTATGACTGTATGTCGCTATTTTTCCAAGTAACAGAGGGAAATTAGGTGGTGCCAATTCCCATCATGAAAGTGAATGATGATAACTAGCAGATCCAGCTTCTCCAAGCTCAGTGGTTAGCAGGCATTTGCGAAACCTAGGGCAAGCTCTATAGGTAGAGACAACCTGCATCCGCTGTCCATAGAGGTTGGCATGTAGATTAGATTAGATTACTTTACAGATTAGATTACTTTACAGTGTGGAAACAGACCCTTCGGCCCAACAAGTCCACACCGACCCGCCGAAGCGCAACCCACCCATACCCCTACATTTACCCCTTACCTAACACTA